>NC_140943.1:79461109-79523609 GCF_014529385.1 Adiantum capillus-veneris
GAGGTAGCAGAGTAGTGATTGGAGGATCCCTGACGAGCAGTCCATGAGCTGTCAATAAGAGAGAAGCATTAAGAAAAATAAATGGCAAGCATTGGAAGGGAAAATTAGTGTGCAACTGCACATTGACGAGCTGCACGACCATATTGGGGATAGCGAGCAAAGAAGGGGGTTTGAAAGAGTGCCATCTACTGAGGATTCACGATGTGCAAGTAATAGAGGAGGGCAGTGTTAAATAGTATCTGACACACAAACAATATGGCAAAGGCATAGAGGGAAGGAGATCGATGACTGAGGCGGCTAGTCCTCCAAGAGAGAGGGGTCCATCAAGAGGGGTCCATCAAGGACACATGTGATGAAAGGGCACGAGGCCTGCTCAGAAAAGGCCATCGCCATGCTAACTCGCCTCTTGTTATATAGTTCAGAATCCGTCTATGGCAACTCTGCGCGTGGGGAGGAAAGCATATCGCGAGCCCTCATTTGATGCCTTGCCTCTCATGCGTGCCTCGCTCTCTCGGCATTTCTGGATGTGTGTGTGTGTGTGTGTGTGTGTGTGTGTGTTTGTGTGTGTGTTTAGTATCGGCTATTCATGGTTGAGTGCTCAACTATTCATAGTTGACTGGCCAACACAAATGAGCGAGTTCGTGAGAGCATTCATCCATGGCGTAGATTCTGATACTCTAAGAGCCGTTCTCCACGAGGCGGCCTCCTAGAGTCCGTTCACTTCTAAGCCTCAATGCCTTGGATAAGGATAAATCCTCCACACAAACTCATCGTAAGCCTTCTGCCACACACATTGCATCCTCCACATCCGCTCTTACACACACCCTTTTGTGCTAACTAGACTTTCTTGGTGGGTGTTGCTATAGAACATCTATAGAATATAACAAGACATATACATATTGACATCAAGCACTGAAGTAAACAAGTACAAAGTTCGTCGGATCTGCATTTGCAATAGTGACAAGCGACTAAATATGGTGTCTTCCTCTATGGAGATGCTGAACTCAACACGCTCGTTATCATGTAACCTTGCATAGGGAAAGCGTCACTGAAATGTATCGTTTGGCCAATGCAAGTTCACAACATGAAGTTTTCTTTCCAAGGTCAAATTCAAGCATCGGCCGGTCCCATGAACAGATCGGAAAGGCTCCTAGACTTCTTGGAGGACAGACCCTACGTATGATAGCATGCTACTGCATGGTCGACAAGTTGCATAATTGAGAAGAAGCCCTGCTTGGTCTGCAAGGAGAGGACGCACTGCAAATAGGAAGCTGGCTACGACATAAGACAAGAGAAAGAGTTGATGGCCGAGCAGAGAGTGATAGCGGAATTTTAATAAGGGAAAATCTATCGAAAAGCACGACTCCAGCTCGACAACACTACAAGGTTTGTTATTTGTATCTAGCACCCCATGACTATGCGTTTGTTTGGCGCAACACATAAACGCTAAGGGGCAGGGCACGACTTCCGTTTCTTATAATTTTTGGAGAGACCACATTGCCAACTCTCCACCATACTTTTGTATGACACCTCTGCATGACGTGCACTCTATACTTTCTAGTTTCAATCTGTGACGTTTCATTGCAAGACGATATGTTTAACTATTCACATTGCTTTTTTGTAGCTTTACTCAAACATTGTCTGCCGGCTTGCACGATTGGATGACAGTTGTACACGATCACCAGGTCGGTAGTGTAGTTCAATTTTTATGGTCTGTTTATGCTTTCTGTATTTTTGAGTAAAGCTTCCTTATGTTTAGTTTAGCCATATGTTTTCCTCTCCAGTGTTGCATGCTCAATTTCGATCATTGTATCTATATATCAAATAGACATGCATTTCTTTTCTCATAGTTTGGCAATTCAACCTATATATTGAAATAAAAAAAATTGACTACGCTTGATTGAGAATAAGATGGGTGTCTCAAAGATGGTTCCATGGTTTAGAGACTAATTGGTCGATATTACTAGGTTGAATGGTACAATCTGCAAACAACTACCAAAGTAGGTTAAGTTGCAACCCTTTTGCTCGATTCAACTATCCTCTTTAGTAGCCCTTTGTCATGTATGGAGCACTATGGGACACTACTTGCTTCTTTCCAATGCTCATCAAGTCCCAAGCTGAGCTATATTGGTGCCTATCAATTGGTTCTACTCATTTTCTCATGTCACCACAACAAAACCCAAGCCGATAGCAATCACAACCAACTAACAAAGTAACCAGCTGCGCTCCAAAATCTATCAGGTTATGTACGGCAAAGTCCCACCAAGCAAGACTAGTTCTGGTTAATCATTGGGTATCTCCATCTACTACCTTAGTCTGCGAGCATCTATCTACTATTTTCTTTCTACTACCTACAATTGCTTAAGCTGTCTTTAGTTTCTCTCTCCTCTGGAAAGCGTGTTTGATACCATAGTTTGGCTCCTTTCCATAGAATTAGAGGGAAAACCTTGACCTCGGTTGCTTCGTCATCCCGCCTACAGACTAGGAGAGCCTTTTTTAAATTATTTAAGAAATATGGAGCAATTTCTTTAGGCTTCTTGTAGAAATTTGGGAAAGCCATCTTACCTCTAAAGTACAAACTATACTTTTTTTTTTCTTTTTTCAATAATTTATAATGATTCTTAATGGGTTCATGCAAAGGTTTGGAAACTTGGGGACTCGAGGGAAAACAAGGACTTAGAACATGATAAATACGGTTACATCAACAAATGAGTGGTGATAATCAAGGATAGGTAGAATGATAGGTTGTGGGGACTTGAGAATTTCACCTAGCATTTTTGCTCCAAATAAAAACACAATTTTCTATTGATAGAATATTTTCTTATCTATGTAGACATTCACAAATGCAAGAAATGGATAGGGAACAACTCGAAACCATTATTATTATCCATACAAAACACAAGGTAGGGCCTCACTTATTGTACCTATATTCTTTTGGTGTTTACGAGGCGATACATCCATACTAGATTTGTGCTGCTCATGACGTCCACTTTGCTGAACTTCACGAGCATATGGAATCATGACAATGTTTTTAATGGCTTCTGCCCTCTTGGGCAACGATTGTTGTACATGGTAGCTGTAGTCAGTTTGCTGCATGAAGTGTACACCATATAGGTGTAACTCGTTGTTGATCTAAGTTGCACCCATGTTAGATAACTTCTTTAGAATGATTTATAAAGGGGGACCAAGGAGGTCCTCAACATTCTCTCTAAAACATTGATTGCACTGGCCAAAACCACTTCTCTTTTGGGTACGAAAACGACTTTGATGGTTTTGCTTCAGGGTTGGTGAACTGTAGTGGCTATACTCGCATATGGGCTGTAAGGTGATAGGCAGCCTTGTGCTTCTTAGTCTCAATGGGTGATCCCCATAGAAGTTTGGGTGCTATCTTTGTTATTGTGATTGGGTTGGTTTTCGAGCTCGAGGAACTGGCATCATTAGGTGCCTTCTTTTCTTCACAACTCATGCAACCTTAAATTTTGTCAATAATAACAGCCTTCCCTTTCCCCTTTGCTCGTGCAGCGGCCTTGGGGCCACGTTTGTTGAGAAGCACGTTCCCTAATTACCGATGGTTTAGCGTTAGGCTATGGACGATGAAGACTTAGCTTAACCATTGTGTTAGGGTTAGGGTTAGAGAGATGAAAATTATGGTTAGGGTTATGCCAAGAGCAAGAGCTTAGAGAGAGAGTATCGACACAATGATGGTAGCTCAAAGTGTAATTGATTAATTAGAGAATAGCCTCTAATAATATAGGCTTAGTCCTTTACAATCATTGGCTAGAGAGGCTACACCCTCTTGCTATTGGACCGTCTCATCATTTATCCTTCACAGGTGGCTAGAGAGCTTTCTTACATGGTGCCACAAGTTGGGCTTACCTTTACAATTGCCCCCTTAAGCCAAACTTGGGATACAAAGACTTCATGTTTTGGGTTCATATGGTCATGTCATGGTGTACTCCTAAGCTAACACGATTCATCTACTTAATACATCATGGCGGTTCAATTTGATTCATCACCATGGTTCACTGTCCCATGATACATCATAGCCGTTTTCAAATGGATTCATCACTATGGTTCACAAGTAGTCCTAGGTAGTAAATTTTATTCATTTATTCATGTGCGAAGAGGTCGTGTGTGTCCTCTTCAAAGTTATCTTCGTCTTGATGTCATTTTCGTTTGTCATTTTCTTCATCTTGATTTTGTTGGCTTCCGGTGTTGTTGTCATGTCGTTTTTTTAATCTTCATTTTCTTCATTTATATTGGTGTTGTTGGTTTGATGTGTTGAGGATGCGGCCTTCATGGCCAATGGTGTACATATACATTGCAAGTGTAGTGCTCATGTGTATGCTCATGATTATGGGTAGTCTGACCGTATACATGATGTATATGTAGTGTTTAAAACCCGTGTATATGGTGCTTTTGGACACAAATATTGCATACATTCCATTGTGGACTTCACGTGATTTGTACATAGCATGCAAAGCGAGAGCGATATGTCTTTATGTGAAGCATCTCTTCACGAGTGATGGTGAAGTCACTCTTCACAATAAGAACGAACCTTTTTTCTTTTGCTTGATGGTGGGGCTGTCATTAGGAAGAGAATGGGGTCTAAGAGGGCCTCTTTATAACCTCTTTATATGCCATGAGATTATGGAGGTGATTAACATTTTGACAAATAGATGCATGCCATGTGTGCAACAATGGTGGGTGTGTAAGAGAGGTGTAAGAGTGGTCAAAGGATGCACTTTCCCCCCGAAAAAAGGAGGTCGACAACTTTATGATTTTCGGCCTTCTATAACTCCTACATACGATTTCGGACTTGAACGGAGATTATAGATCTGTAATCTACATGCCAAACTCTTTCCGTAGATATGTTACATGATATGGTTTTGCTTGCTAGATTTTAAATTTAATTTTGAGGGGGAAATTTGAGTTTAAATAAACTAGCCATTTTGTCTGTTTAAATTCGAAAGCTGTCCTTTGATTGGTTTCTTAATACTAAACCTTCTACTCCCTTAATCTGCCAAATAAAGTGGCCCTCCTAGACCCCATTCTCTTCCTAATGAAAACCTTTTGTGAAGCTTCTACTGCCTGCTTGACTTTCTGCAGCGTGGGAAAAAACCCCTTGAATGGGTTAGGCTGTGCAATTCGTGGGAAGGAACCCCTTGAGCTTAGTGAGCCGAGGATGAGATGGTGCCATGAGAATGGGGACTTGAAGCTCTACTGCTGAGCATGTGGGTGATGACGAGCTCAGAACCTCAGACGAGTAGGTAAGGCAACACTCGGGCTGCGGGAAACAGGGTCTATTAGAGCAGCCGGGATGACATGGAGGAGGGGGCCGAGGTGACTCTTACTGCGCATGGACCAGCTGATGAGGGAAGCCTTGTCGAGTTGATAGCATAGCATAGGAGAGATAATGAGTCAACATGAAATCTCGGCTAGTGCAGTGGCGATGTGCCGCAGAAATAGGCCTTTGACAATTGACAACGAGGTGATGATGATCAGTGGAAGATGAGCCGGTCGATTGGTTGTCCAAATTGGGATGGGCGCGTGGTTGTATGTACTGATGCAAAGCTCAACACTTATTGTTGGTGATTCTAGCAGAGGTGCAGACTTCGTGGCCACGCTTATTGATATCTGACAACGACTTGACGAGTTGTAGCAAGTTGCAACTTGCAATGTTGCAAGACAACGACAAGCTTGGTAGCAATCGAAAGCCATCAAGTGACGAGGCTATTAGATCCTTGTTAGAAAGTGACAAAGATGGGTGCGACTGCAACTAATTGAAATGATGAAGTCAATGGGCAATGAATAGCAAAGCCAAAGGTTGGAACTTGGTAGGCTCTACAATGTTTGTAGCGCTGATTCCTTGGCAACAGTATGTCCCCACACACCTCCACATTGAGGCTTGATAACTAAACTGTTGACTCTATCCTTGTAAATGTGGTTCCCACACTACTAAGGCACACACAAACCTACAAACTCTTTCTCTCACACACACCGAAAAGAAAAATAGAGGGGTGATTAAATAAACAAATGACCTTCGTAATATAGGGATTAAAGGCTCATTTTGAAGCTAAAAAGAAAGGCCTTGTGACAGCTCAATAAAGTGGTGAAATGAAGCGCAATTCTGATATTTTAAGGGCCTTTGGAATGCTCTTGAGAAGTGATTCACAAACACATAAAAATTACATAAAACAATAATGGCTTCCGTAAGAGCTATGATACGAAAACGTGGGCTACAAATGAACACACATGCACACTATTTGAAAAATTATGTGCACACACAATTATTAGAGTGTCACTAATCACAAATCAATTAACTAAGAAGGGTAGTGGCTCATTGGTATTGCCAAGAGCGTGCTCAAGTCTAATCAATGATATTAGTGATTAAGGAGAGAGAGAGAGAGAGAGGGAGAGAGGGGAATTAATTAAGACTAGGTGTGAACCGTCGGCTCTAATAATACTTGTTGAGAAGCATGTTCCCTAATTACCGATGGTTTCGCGTTACGCTATGGAATGAAAATTAGGGTTAGGGTTATGCCAAGAGCAAGAGCTTAGAGAGAGAGTATATACACAATGATGGTAGCTCAAAGTGCAATTGATTAACTAGAGAATAGCCTCTAATATAGGCTTAGTACTTTACCATCATTGGCTAGAGAGGTTACACCCTTTTGCTATTGGACCATCTCATCATTTATCCTTCTTAGGTGGCTAGAGAGCTTTCCCACATGGTGCCACAAGTGGGGCTTACCCTTACAACTTTGGGATAACCTCTTTCTTGGCAACTCTTCAAAAATAAGAGGGGCTTTACCACTCTCTTTCCTCTCCGGATGTGCATAAGCTCGTTGTTTTGAATGTCACTGTAGAACATTGTTGTTTCAGATACACTTATCTGTGTTGTGTCACTCATTAGAGGAAGGATGGGGATCTTAGAGAGCCCTCTTTAGTGGAGACACCATTTAATGAGGAGTACAAATCAAGCTCAATGGCTTCTGGAACGAGTAAATGCACAAGGAACTCATCATGTAGAACAACACCACCTAGTTGGGAGTGTGGCTAGGACACACTAGAATTAACAAGGAGCACCAAAAACACCTAATTAATGTGCTTAGGGATCCAAACATGTGGCAATTGAGCCCATCATACCATTGATCATGGGGGAAATGAGACATGCTAGAGATACCTAGCAGGGCACAAAATCAGGGTAGAAACAACCATAATACATGCGCAAAGTCGTGCACTAGGAAGGGGATCAACAACCAGTTAAGAGAGACCTCAAGGGAGAGAACGTACAAAAGAGAAAGAAAACCCTTAACATTTCTTGCCATTTGGTGCATGGCCAAGACATGTGATGTTAATATATGGTGCTCAAGGTGCAAGTGTGCCTAGGGCTAACAAGGGTATAGAGAGAGAAAGAGAGAAAAGGAGAGAGATAAAGAGGGAGATATCATAATGACTTCACATTACCAATAGCGACAAGACGTGATGGCAATAGCTCGCGGATATGTTTTGCCAGTGCTCTCATGTCATGGATGGTGCTAATATGGTGTGGTGTTCATAGCTCATGGAGTGTGGTGGCATTGTGCTATAGCATATAACTCTTTGTGTGTGTTTCGTGAGAATGTTTGCTACTGAAAGTGACCTTTAACCCTCTTTATATTGGAGAGGAGGAAATTTTATATTTTTATTGCCAGACATAGAGAGTCCATCGAATCTGGCTAAGAACACTGCAGTGTTGGGATTTCTATGGGGGTGGTGATGATGGCTAGATGCCCTCTAGTCCATCGGTGTACACTACAACTAGACAAAGGAAATATACAATGCTCTTAGGCTTTAAAGTTACAAGAATAGGAAACAGGATGAAAGGGTGGGAAGGCATAATGAAAATTTATAAATTTACAAGCAGTGAATGACCGCTTACTAGTCACGAGACGACTAGAATGAATTCGAGTGGTCGAGAAATCATCACTAGCTTAATGCTTAGTCACCATAGTTTGTTGAGGGATGCCTTCGATGCAGAAACGTCTTTTGGACTTGCTTTGTATGATTCTTCTCGATCGAAGGTGGTCGTTGATTTTTTTTTTTTGTGCACAAGAGCGTACCATGAATATATGGATGCATTTATCTTCTTATGCCTGTATGCATGTGAATGTAAAAGTGTGTGTGTGTATGTGTCTGTGAATGCAAAGATGAGAGTAGATGTGTTCTTTTTACTGCTCGACAATTTTTGAGAGAGAGTGGAAGTGATTGAATTTGTAGCTTATGTATGTGAGCATAGATGTATGTGTACATGAGTATTGAGAGAGAGATTGAGGCCTCTTCTAGCTGATCTAAGAAGAGAGAGAAAGAGAGAGGAAGAGTGTGTGTGTATGAAGAGAGAGAGAGAGAGAGAGAGAGAGAGAGAGAGAGAGAGAGAGAGAGAGAGAGCTGATTTGGGAAGGTTTTCTTCTTGTGTGGATACTTCACTAGATGAAGATCTATCGTATCCTTTCTTTCTTTCTCTCTCTGTCTCTCTCTCTCTCTCTCTCACACACACACACACACACACACATCTAAATTTGTTGTTTAAGTATTTACTTTGGTATTCTTGTGAAGCCCATTTCCTAGGTAAGCCTATGCTCGGTAGTCCACTGAGTCTCTTCTTTGCTCGCATGCCCCTACTCATTAAAAGTCTGCTCATCTCATAGATTAGGGGTGCATTGATGAAGACCTCTTATTCGAGGAAACTTATTAGCAACTAGTAAGGCTGGCGGGCTTCGTCCGCCTCTCTCTCTCTCTCTCTCTCTCTCTCTCTCTTTACGTCGCTGTGCTCCAGGAGCTGCAGGCCACACCCGCCGCTTGAAGGAGCTTTTGACACGTGGTAGTGGGAGGGAACCGGAATTCCTTCCCCCTTTATCCTTAGTATAGACTACCCAAATTTGATGTACATACATAAAAATCATAAATTGAATAAACCTTTTTTCTTATTCAAAAGGGATATGTATTACTATACTCCATTGGCTACCTAACATGGGATGGTAGATGGTGCCAAAAAACTTGGGAGCTATTTCTCTTTGTGCTTATGCAAGCCGGTTTTGGGTCCTCACATGCAGCCAAGCCATAGCTACTCATTTATTTAACTTAAATCAAGACTTTTGTCTCTCCTCCTCTCGAACGCTATTGAAATGTAGGCCGATGGATTCTCTTTCTACAACGTACATATCTCCTCCTTTACACACGTACGCACGCGCGCACACACACACACACACACACACACACACACACACACACACACACACACACACATTGTGACCACTCCTATTATTACATTAAGTTTTAAACACTAAAACTAGGAGTGCACACACACACATGATCTTTGAAATACTCATAAACACTTAGAAAATTGATCTAAATATACCTACTCCTCCTCACTAGTAGGAACAGTTGACTCTAACTTCCGGTTAAAAACTACCTGGCAATGCTAAGGTGATCTCTTAAATTTTATAAATTTTTTCACATCGCATGGATGTTGTTAGGACTTGCCATACTATCGCTCGTTGGTCGGGAAAAATCAATTTTCCAAACAAACAATGCCCCTATCCTGAAATCTACCAAAAGGAAATTTGGAGAAAATTAGAGTTAATTTTTGTTTTTTTTTTCCATATGTTGGGGCGGAATTTCTTCCTTTTCATTGCCCTCAATCAACATTTTTTGGGGTTTTTTTTAATAAAAAAAGCATGATACTAAGCTGATACACAATTTTCCTAACACTAAGAGGGCTACAATAATAAGTATGAACTACTGCATAAACATGTAATTGTTCCTATTATAAACTTTGTTTTACACACACATATTATTTTCTGACAAAATTTGGTGTATGATGTTTACACTAATTTTTTTCCGGCTATGGGGCAAAATTTGCTTTCACTTCACCACTGTCCTCATTCGACATTTTTTGAACTATAAAATTGTACGTTATACAATCTCTTGAGCACGGTTGATGGTTTTAATACCGTGAGAACCTTTACTTAATAAGCCAAAGTATTTTTTTGAGAAAAAATCTGTAAAATTTGTGACATACGGCTTCTCATATATTGCCAAATTGGGCTTGTCGTCTGCAACATGCATATGGCGACAATTGATTTAGGAATGGCCTTGGATATGCTCCCTCTACGCTATTATCTCTCTCTCTCTCTCTCTCTCTCTCTCTCTCACTCACACACACACACACACACACATACACACACACACACTCACACACACTCATAGGAATGCAATACTGAACGTTCCAAGAACTAGAAAAGCAGCAACCGCCTCTTACAGATTATGTCCTTGCTGATATCACTACCACCAACCCCCCCCCACACACAAACGCACACGCACACACACATCTTGCCACCTTCCGAAGTGACTTTTCGAAGCATGGGAATTAAAAAAAAAAAAAAAAAAAACACACACACACACACACACACAAAGATATACACACTTCACAGGCTATTTAAAGAGCTACATTAGTAGTCGTGCTATACAACATCCTCAAAATTGTGCTTTCTTACTGCGCAGCAGTATGTGCTTGACTCATTAAGAGTAGCATTTCAATGCTTACCATATCATTACTAAACGATAGTACTGCCTTATAGTTGCCTGAGAAGCCGCTCATCCCTAATTAGTCAAACACTACCATAAACCTCAAAAAACACTTGGCAAAGGTGTGTGCAAGCACACAGTCTCCGAATTGGCAGCCTTCATACTCTCATGGAGGAAAACCGAATGGAATCTATAGCATTGGATCCGTCCTCCTCATCTTCTCAGCTGTACAAGTTAACTTTTTTGCATAATTTTTTTGAGAATATTTAATTAACTAGCTCGAATGTACGTCTGTCATTTAATAACACTATAAGTCATTGATGCATTATGTACCAATACTTTCTTAACTGAGAAAAATAACAATTGCTAGCTATCATCAGTATGTTTTTGTCAAAGTAGCTACAATCATACACGAACTTCGATATACGACTTATTTGCCAGCATTCAAATGGTACTTATTGGAGATAACTGTTCATTTTTAGATTACGAGAGCTGATAATTTTTGAAAAAGCTATACACTTTGCTTTATAAGAGATTTTCTACTTAACATGAAGGATTGTTACATTTTTCTTCCCTATACTTAACAAAATCTTGAATTGTTACACAACAATAATGTATTTTCAAACAATTAGATTTTTTCTTTCTTTCTAGCCAGTAACATTATTGGCTATACAAAGACTTTGAATAGATTACATACTTTCATTAGTATAGCAATTTTTTTTAAAGTTGGTTTATAACCATGGTTGCTATAGACAAAGTGTTAGAATAAGTAAAGTAGGAAAATAAAGCTTAATTTTTAAAGTGGTACTTAGAATCACGAATACTTCTATCACCTATCATTTGGCTATTCATTGTGCCTGACAATAAGCCATTATGACCCTTTTTCAATAAACAATGTAAGATAGAGTTTATTTTTACTCTTATACTTGGTTTAAATAGACAAAGTCTGGTTACACACCATTAGAGTATATACTCTTTCCAACCATTGGCTCATCTGACTATAGACAAGAAGTTACTATCTTCTTCAAATAGGTTTGAATGCATGGATAAGAGGGACATGGATAACAACTGTTGTGTCCGTCCTATACTTGCATTCCATGTCTAAACAAAAATGCTAACGATTTTTTTGTTTGCATGATGGTTGCAGGTGAGGATTCTGGTTTCTTTTATCGTTGAATTCAAATGCTGTTCGAACAATATTTTTGGCAAGGATAATTTTTCTACTTCTGTTGCCTCATTTTTATTTCTTAGATGTAATAAAACATCAAAACTCCATTTCAAGTATACATAATTTTTTCTGTTAAAAAATATGTATGTAATCACTTTTATTAATCTTTGTCATGTCTCTTTTTGAATATACTATTCAAATTGTGAATACAGTATATAGTACACACACACACACACACACACACACACACACACACACACACACACACACACACACACACACACACACACACACACACACACACACACACACATCCTTCCTACAATATCTTGACTTAAGTAGAGTATGGCGGTCGGTTTGCTCTGGATTGATCCCACCCCTATACATTCCTGTATAAACTATCTTTTGGCCTAGAAAATCTTGTCTGTATATGCACCGGGTGGAACTCGTCCTTAAAACTCAATTTGGCAATATTACCAGTCCCCGTGTGTGAGAACACTGTCAAAAACTAACTCTCAATGGGTTTAATAACCATGACATAATTTTGTACATGCTCATAAAGTTATTCTCTCATCCCGAGCGTGATTAGACTTTGATGCAGGCTTTTGCCCCACCTATTTCTTGGATACTCTATATTTGGTACCCCCTCTTCTCTCTTCTCTCTCCCACATGTGCCATTGCTAGTTCCTGCCTACTACACAATAAGCTACAGTCTTGGACTCATAGCAAATCTTGTAAGCAAAGTTTGGGGGATTTTTTCCGCTCAAAATAGACCGGATTAGCTTCCACTTCCTCCTATTTATTGAGGTGAGGGTTGATTCTCCCCCTCACTTAGCTTTGAAACTCGCTTTTTCTTGCAGTTGGTGAAAGAGAGTCGTGGTGAGTCTACTTCCTTGCTGTCTGTAATATGGAAATAGTTGCGAAATATGAAGCTTCTCAAGGAAGTTGGTACCAATATTAGTTTAAACTGTTGATTTTGTTATCGTGTCAGCTCCGATCTGATGGATTTAGCATTAACACTAGTGTAACATTTAATGGCCTAATAACTTATGTGTAGCAGAAATTAGCATGAACATAGTGGGCATTTCATTAGATAGATTCCTAATGAGAATTACAAGAGTGCTTGGGTGGAGAGAGCAACAAAAAGCATAACACCTAGTTAGATAACATCAACAATACTTTCAAAAGAGAGAGAAATTAAGCTATTGACAGCAATTGAGGACCGGATTTGCATGGAGCCGGTCCCCCCTCCAAAAGGCTTTGTATTATGGTTTCTCCCATCAAGAGAGACATTGTACAATACAATTCTTTGTGTTCCTTCAAGACTAGCTAGTGCAATGAAGATGGAAGCTTCATACACCAAGCAAAACACTTAATCAAACACAACTTGAATTATCCCCGTTCTCAGACCCAAGACCTCACACACCTTCGAAGATGGTGAGAGCTAGCAGGGTATGAGAGTAGATTGAGAGGAAGAAGAAGTATCTTACGAGAAAGATGTACATCTCCTCACATAATCACTCATATTAGCATAGCCTAGCTTAGTAATTAGCTTGGTAGAGGAGATGAGCATGCATTGAAGCTTGGCTCTTGGTTGGATTTGCATCCACATGCCAAGAGAGTGTTGATGTAGGCTTCTATCTCACAAGCTTGGAGTAGGTGATGAGCTCTCCATTAAAGCTTGGGAGGAGATAGAGTATTCTTCCTTCACACATGGTCAAGTGTGAGTGTGTGTGTGTCAATGCCAAGCAAAAATCAGCCCCCTCTCTCTCTTGGGCGAGCCCTTGTTGCTAATTTGGTCTGGCTTTTGCCTCATTGGACCTCCCCAAGTCAAGCCAATGGGTATTAAGCAGCATAAGTGATAGCCTTCTGACATGTGTCCCCCTTTCCCCTTTTGTGAGAGATTTAGGTAATTAAATAATTAAACTAAACTCTCATTGGACCCCTTTGCCTCCTGGCCAATAGAAATCAGGCAAGCCATGGGGCTTCTGAATGCTCATTGGACCCTTTGGGAGATTGCCCAATAGTCTTCTAGGAGACTTAATTCTCATTGGTTTCTTTTATTAAATGTTTTTAAATTAATTAAACTACATTTACTCTAGCTTAATTCTCATTAGTCCACTTCAAGGGTCTTCCAATAGGAATTGGGCACACATTGTGGGCATCTGGCCTAGGGAGCTGACATGTGTCCCTCATTCCCTTTGTGTAAAGGGAGCCTGTGTGTGTGTGTGTGTGTGGCTTTCTCTCTCATCCCCTACCTTTGGGGTTCGCCCCCTCCCATGTAGGGATGTGCAAAGACTTTTAGGGCACACACAAAGCATCCAATTTTCCCTAGGGTTGACCTTTGGACACAACCTTTGAATTTTGGAACCTTAGCATTTTGGAAGTCTTAATGGGCTGAACCTTAGGGTCTTTTTAGCCCATTGTTGCACATGGATCTTTTGCAGATGGACCCCCCTTTGGATCCCTATTTTCCCTCCTTTGGATCCCTACTGTGGCCGGTCTGCTAGCTTAACCAATATTCTAGCTTTTTCTCCCTTGGCACTTCCCCATATTAAATGATCAGTTTAATATGAGAGAATCATTTAGGAGAATTAGATATTGATTATTATGACATTACCTCTCCTCTAAGAGACCCTTCCAGAAATTACTGGTCATTCTAGGATCTCTATCCGACACTATGGACATTGGCAAGCCATGGTACTTGAAAATTTGTGAAATGAAGAGGGTTGCCATTTGATGGGCTTTGATAGTCTTTTTGACAGGTATAAAATGAGCTTGTTTACTGAACCTGTCTACTATCGTCCATATTCCCGTATTCCCATGGATAGACTTAGGCAATCCAAAGATAAAATCCATGGATATACTCTCCCATGGTGAATTAGGGATTGGCAAGGGTTGAAGCAACCCAAGTTGCTTCCCTCTATCAAATTTTGTCTTTTGGCATACCACACATTTAGAAACATACTCTTGTATGTTCACTTTCATGGTAGGCCAATAGAAATATGTTTCAATTCCCTTTAAGGTAGACTGAATCCCTCTATGCCCCGCATAAGGTGGAGCATGAGATTCATACATTACTTTCTCACGTAGTGAGTTATTAACGCATAGTCTATTGCCATAGAGAAGATAACCATCTTGTAAAGTAAATGGTTCTTCTTTCTTCCCTAATGCAAGGGCTGAAATCACATCTCTAAAATCGGGATCAATAGCATACTCATCTATCATTGAAGATAGATCATTGTGAGTTGCTATGGAAACCGCATTCACTCTTGATCGTCTTGAGAGTGCATCGGCTACTTGATTATGCTTGCCAGCAATGTGAGCAATATGAAAATGAAATTGTGAAAGGAAATTTGCCCACCTCATTTGTTTGTCGAAGAGCTTGGTCTGTGTCATGAAGTACTTAAGACTTTGGTGATCTGTTCGCAGAATGAAAGGAGTCCCCAATAAATAGTGCTTCCATGAGTCTAAGGCATGTAGAACTGCAAGGAGTTCCTTTCGTATATGCCTAGAGCTTGCTCAACAGGGTCGAGCCTTCGACTCTCATAGCCTATGGCATGCCCTTCTTGGAGCAAAACAGCTCCAAGGCAATCACCACAAGCATCACATTGGACCTCAAATGGTTTTGAGAGATCCGGTAGTGTAAGCACAGGTTGAGAGATAAGCTTTTCTTTAAGCTTTTCGAAAGCATTGTTCTCCTTAGCAGACCATGTATACCTAACACTTTGTTAGGTCATGTAATGGTCCCGCAATTTGTGAGAACTTTTTTATGAAGCGTCTATAGTATGCACACATACCTATAAAGCTTCTTAGTTCATGAAGATTCCTTTGTTTAGGGTACACAAAAATAGAGCTCTTTATTGACTTATTGAAAGCTTGTGTATGTACAATGGGTATGGTGTTAACCATTTGCTTGGCATCTATGTACATATCTTTTTCCCCTTTCAAAGAATTTAATATTGGCAGCCATGCGATTAAACCATGGTGCCCCTAGGATTACATCCTCATGCTTGAGAGGGAAGATAAAGAAGTCCTCTTTGTCCACATAGATTTGGACATGGAACCTCAATTTCCCGTTTAAGCGAGTGACTGAAGCTTCTTGCCCCTTGAAAGCACCGTCTGCGGGTAGGACATCTCCCATCTTGTAAGCTTGTATGCCTCGCTCGGTGGCCAACTCTATGGATATGAAGTTGTGAGTAGAACCAGGGTCAAAGAGAATAAAAGCATCATGTTCTCTTACCTTTCCCCAAGCATGGCATAGAGGAGATCCTTTGTGGTGAGTTTGGTGAGTCTCCTCCTCTTGGATTTCAACCAAAGAAGCTCTAGGAGGATCTTGGTGGTTGTTCTTTCGGGGACAAGCGCGGTACGCATGCCCTTGTTCGCCGCACTTGAAACACCGGTTATCCTTACGATAACGCTCAAGCTCTTCAGGAGAGAGTTTATTCTTTCCTTTGTAAACTCCCTTCTCTTTAGCTTTGTTGGAATTGCCCTTAGGAGACTTTTGGACATTGTCCTTCCCCTTAGGCTCATTGGAACCCTTGTTTTCCGGGGGCTTATTATTTCTTTTACCCCCCATTTGGAAATTGATTTGAGAGGCCACCATAGTATGGTGTATTACCGCCGATATGGTACGTGGCCTTTGGGAGTTGACATACTCCGCCATTTCTTCGGTTAAGCCCGCACAAAATTGTTGCTTTTGCTCTCCAAAATCCAACTTTTTGAAGACAGTGGCTTTGAGTTGTAGGTCCCAAAACTTGTCTACATATTTGTGGATGGATTCATTGGGAGAGAGCTTTAAGCTTCGCCATTCGGTGAGTACTTTGTCTTTGGCATCGGTGGCCAAAAACTGCTTCATAATGGAAGCTCTTAAAGCCTTCCATGTTCGTGGAGCTTCACGGTTGGCTCGTAGGCTAGACCACCATTGTCTGGCGGACTTTTGAAAGTGCATAGCTACATGGCGTAGCTTAGAGGACTCCGTGAAGCCCTCATCTCCAAACGCCGCATCGAATTGCTGGATAAAGGCTAAGGCTTTGTCCGTAGCACCGAAGGTGCCATCATAGGTAAGGAAAGAGATGCTCTTCCCTCCCTCTTTGAATTTCTTCAGCTTGGACGACCTCTTCCATGCGGCATAGGATTTCCTATGGCCTCTTCTTTTTGATGGTTCAAAAGCTGCACCATCACTTTCTTCAGAATGTGAAGAATTTGAAGAAGGTGGAGAAGAGGGTGACCTCTTTCTCGCCTTTTTCTTGTCTTGATCTTTGTCGTCTTCACCATAGCTTTCATAAGAGGAAGAGGATGAAGAAGATGGAGAAGAGGGTGTCCTCTTTCTCGCCTTTTTCTTCTCTTGCTTTTTATCATCCCTCTTTGAATTATGGCGTGGAGAAGAGTGTGATGGTCTTCTCCGCTTTGGTGGTGATGGAGAACGTTTAGCCCGCCGTCTTCGTGGAGCCATCTCCGCCGAGGTGGCGGGAGACTCACTTCTTTCTCGTTCCTTCGGTGGAGGCTCTTGAGTTCTCGTTTGGGAAGGAGATGCATCATCAAGAAGTAAATTCTTGAGCCCTTCATATGGATTCTCTTCTTCTTCCCGAATCGGAGAGAGACCTCTTTTGGTAGTCTCACAAGGAGGCTTCCTAGGTGTTCTCTCGTCATGGTGATGAGCTTGGAGAATCCCGTGAGCACGGAGCTGCCGTTGCACTTCACTTTGAAGAGATGGATTGCCCATGGCTTGTTGAAGCCTAGAAACAAGATAGTTAACAAGCATTGAAGCATCATTAGTAGCTTGATCATGAGCAAAATCAAAGTTATCAACATTAATTTCACTCTCTTTACTATTGTCAGCCATTCTAACAACTTTTAGGTGTAAACTTTTTAGGTATACTTTGGCACTTCAAGCCCTAGTTGCTACTCCTCTTTAACCCTTTAGAAAAAGCACTCAAGCTACTGTACCCGCGGCTCGAATACCATTAATTGCAAGGAATAGAAGAGAGGGTCTTTCGACACCAAAACAACACCGGCTCCTGTCAAGCTTCTAATAGCTCAATAGTGGTTAAGCCGTAGGCAAGCCCCGTAGGACTCCACTATTAAGACCATAGCTCTCGAAGGTGATGCCCCGTTAACTACACAAAGGCAGGCGCACTGCAAGGCTGAAAAATCCCTATTCTACTTACTCACAGGCAATTAATAATACCAACCATTTGTAGCTACCCTGAGGACCTCCCTTCTTGAGCAAGAAAAGAGAAACCTTGAGCTCTGATACCAATGTAATATTTAATGGCCTAATAACTTATGTGTAGCGGAAATTAGCATGAACATAGTGGGCATTTCATTAGAATAGATTCCTAATGAGAATTACAAGAGTGCTTGGGTGGAGAGAGCAACAAAAAGCATAACACCTAGTTAGATAACATCAACAATACTTTCAAAAGAGAGAGAAATTAAGCTATTGACAGCAATTGAGGACCGGATTTGCATGGAGCCGGTCCCCCCTCCAAAAGGCTTTGTATTATGGTTTCTCCCATCAAGAGAGACATTGTACAATACAATTCTTTGTGTTCCTTCAAGACTAGCTAGTGCAATGAAGATGGAAGCTTCATACACCAAGCAAAACACTTAATCAAACACAACTTGAATTATCCCCGTTCTCAGACCCAAGACCTCACACACCTTCGAAGATGGTGAGAGCTAGCAGGGTATGAGAGTAGATTGAGAGGAAGAAGGAGTATCTTACGAGAAAGATGTACATCTCCTCACATAATCACTCATATTAGCATAGATTAGCTTAGTAATTAGCTTGGTAGAGGAGATGAGCATGCATTGAAGCTTGGCTCTTGGTTGGATTTGCATCCCCATGCCAAGAGAGTGTTGATGTAGGCTTCTATCTCACAAGCTTGGAGTAGGTGATGAGCTCTCCATTAAAGCTTGGGAGGAGATAGAGTATTCTTCCTTCACACATGGTCAAGTGTGAGTGTGTGTGTGTCAATGCCAAGCAAAAATCAGCCCCCTCTCTCTCTTGGGCGAGCCCTTGTTGCTAATTTGGTCTGGCTTTTGCCTCATTGGACCTCCCCAAGTCAAGCCAATGGGTATTAAGTAGCATAAGTGATAGCCTTCTGACATGTGTCCCCCTTTCCCCTTTTGTGAGAGCTTTAGGTAATCAAATAATTAAACTAAACTCTCATTGGACCCCTTTGCCTCCTGGCCAATAGAAATCAGGCAAGCCATGGGGCTTCTGAATGCTCATTGGACCCTTTGGGAGACTGCCCAATAGTCTTCTAGGAGACTTAATTCTCATTGGTTTCTTTTATTAAATGTTTTTAAATTAATTAAACTACATTTACCCTAGCTTAATTCTCATTGGTCCACTTCAAGGGTCTTCCAATAGGAATTGGGCACACATTGTGGGCATCTGGCCTAGGGAGCTGACATGTGTCCCTCATTCCCTTTGTGTAAAGGGAGCCTGTGTGTGTGTGTGTGTGGCTTTCTCTCTCATCCCCTACCTTTGGGGCTCGCCCCCTCCCATGTAGGGATGTGTAAAGACTTTTAGGGCACACACAAAGCATCCAATTTTCCCTAGGGTTGACCTTTGGACACAATCTTTGAATTTTGGAACCTTAGCATTTTGGAAGTCTTAATGGGCTGAACCTTAGGGTCTTTTTAGCCCATTGTTGCACATGGCTCTTTTGCAGATGGCCCCCCCTTTGGATCCCTATTTTCCCTCCTTTGGATCCCTACTGTGGCCGGTCTGCTAGCTTAACCAATATTCTAGCTTTTTCTCCCTTGGCACTTCCCCACATTAAATGATCAGTTTAATATGAGAAAATCATTTAGGAGAATTAGATATTGATTATTATGACAAGTTTGGTACCAAAAAGGACACTTTAGTGTCTTTTTTTTGCGAATTTAAATAAAATGGTACATGAAATCTAGAACCCATCTCAAGAAATGCTTTTGCAAACTTATAAAATGTTATTCAAAGTACTCATAGAAATTATAATCCCTCACTTTTGATCATAACCTCGATAGTAACTACATTCATGAAATGAACCTACACAAAACAACATTCAATGTTTCATTAAAACTCGTACTCTAGCCTAAGAAAAAAATGAGCAGGGTGCATGCAATAATCTGTGGTAACTACTTATATATGTGTTTGATATTTTTACAATTTTCATGTGAGAAAAAAATCCTTTGTGACTAGAATTAAATATAGAAAGTCTTGTGGGTCAAATATGCAACGTTCACAAAATCAATTAACGGTCACAAAAAACATATAGTTCATCTAAATTTACAATGTCATATGATGCATATATATTAGATCTATGACTCCATTACATAAGGTGATAATTTTTAATGGTTATGAAAGCCACATTTGGTGATTTATGGCGTATCCAAAAAATTGCACATGTTGTAATTATGATTTTTTATTTATAAAAGATAAGCCTTAAAATAAAGTCCACTTATGGATTTTTCCATTCATCTCACTTATTTGTATACAAATTCCCCATATGGACACAATTGGGAGATTTATATACACACTTTCATTAGTTTTTCATAGCAATTTATTTTTGCAAGAAACTATGCACTACGATTTTTTAAAAATGGGCTTAAATTACAAGATGCCTATGAGTTTGAACCCTTGAAAAATTCTTAGTTGATGGAAATTGACCTATAGATACATTATACACCTTTGGTTTTGTCCCATACCCTCATCATGTTAATGAAAGAGGCCTTGAAAGACCAAAATTTTCCTCTTTTGTCAACATTTTCAAGATTTTGGTCTTTTGATTATAACAAAACTCTACTCCCATAACTAAGTTACGAAGCTTAATTTCTTGTTATAATAAGTTTTTTCCTATCCATACACCTTGAAATCTATGCAAAATCTTATTTTGATGAGAAATTATATTCAATTTATGATTGTTTTTTAAAAACTGCACTAAATTTCTATGATTTTTCATCTTAAAACTTATGATTATAATCTTAATTTGTATTAATTTTGGCAAAAGTAAAATTTGGCTATGTTCTTCACCTTATAGTTGACCTAAGATATAAACGTGACCTCTTGATTTTTTTTCTAGATCCGCCAAATAATTATGACAAGTTGCTAGAAAAACATGACACTTAAGTGTCTTAGGACATTTGAGTGTCTGATTATAGAACTAGTGTTAAAATACGATTTAATGGTCCCCCACATTGATTTAACTTCTGTGGTGATGCATTTTTCTTATTGACTGAGGCCGAACTGGTCTCTCTATTCGTGTTTTTTTTGTATAAAATATATACCATCCTCAGCTGTGCTTTCCATCTTTGTTGCCCGGACTGATTGATGACGATGTTTTGATCGCTTTGAGGGAATGCTTCTAGGCATATTTGGGCTGTATATTGTCCGTACACTGTTGTTTTCACTAAGCATACAATCTCAGTTATCTTTTGATTTTGCACTTACTTTGTTAAGGTGAACCTGTGGTATGATTATTTTAACACACTTTTTGAACTCTATTGACTCTCGTTCATTGGATAGTTGTGGTAAACCAGTTTTTTTTTCAAAAAATTCTATGACTGGGACTAATTAAGAAATATATGCTCCTTCCCTATGATCATTTGTCGATGAAATTTTAGTTATCTATGCTTCTCCTTGGCTTACTTTTCATTTAACAAGGTTGCCCGTGTATTGAAACGACTTTTTGAGTTGATTTTTAGATGGCATGATTACTCTGGCATGGTAGTGGTTAGGAAAATTTTTATATGGAAATAATTTGGGGGAATTTTTCTCATTATAAACTAAATATATGTTAGTTTTGAGCTTTGAAATACTATACCCTATGGTAGGTTTAATTGGGTTTTTTTGGATCATCTACTCTCTTAGGGTCTCAAGTGGAGTTGTGGTACTTGGCTACTGACAAAAACTTTTTTACAAATTTTTGCATACTATAGTGATAACTTGTACTAGTGGTTTCTTTAAATTAAGCACAATAAGCAATTTTGATGAGTTCTATTACTAAGGGCTACTAGGTGTTGGTTCTAGTCTTCATAGGTTATGATATTGAAGAAATTTGATCTACTATAAATTCTGAGTAGCTGGGATTATGACTTCGAGTTGGGACTTGTACTAATTCTCTGAATATTACTAGTCTCCACAGGCTAGGGTTGCTGCCTTTTTGCCTGGCTATGATCTAATACTTATTGATTCTAAAAGACTAGTAGATTCTAATGGAATTCAATTTGGCTATACTGGGACTAGCTGAGAAGGCCACTTAAGAGTTAGGACATTGGCTTTTACTGATCATTCTAATAAATAGGCACAATGGATATGGTTTACTTGGGTATTGTTTACTATTATACAAGATAAAAATATGGTCAAGTTTGATAAAAGGCTTTCATTGCTAGATGCAGCCTTTTTTGGTTTGACTCTTAACATTATCGGGTGTGGATGCTTTTTTGTTGGACCTCGATAGAACTCACCAATCTTGACCTGAAATTGTTGACTGATATGAGTACTACTGTTGAACTGAAGCTTATTATAGATTATGAACTGATGTAGTTCATTTTTGTTTAGCCTAACATACATATTGCACTACGTTTATAAATCAAATTTATGGTAGAAATGTAAATCTAGGAAAGGCAGCCAGCTGCTTCTGGCTTTTTAAGTGTTAGTACCACTGTTTTTTTGAAAAAACTGACTACTCTAGATTAAACACATTTTTTTAAAGGATTCTAGTTGCTTCTTGTGTAGATTGCTAATTCCCACACTGGTAAAGCCTACCGCTTCATGAAATTTATGAGGCAATAATAATATGTTATTAATGAATTGTGATTACCAACTAGCCTGTGACATGTAACACCATATTAGATAAAACAGGAAAATCCCAATTCCCATTTTAAAACTTGTGAGTTTCATAACAATAAATTCTATTGAATTTTGAAAGTTGAGAAAGAGGTCTTTTGTGCTTAGGATCTATGTATTGCACTTTGAGGCAATGATTGACTTAGTTTATCATGTGCATTATGATCCCAACCTCTCAAAATGACATTATTCTCTGACCTCATTAATGGTGTTGTATCAAGATTGAACCACACAAGGAATCAAGCAGAAAGTCATTGAACCATGAGAGTATAACTTTTGTGATACCCAATAGAACTATAAATTTGAGTATGACAATTAAACTTTCTATGATTTTTGAACGTTTAGAAAAATGTCTTTTAGGTTTATTCTCTCTATGTGTCCTAGGGGGTTTGTAACATTTAATGGCCTAAAAACTTGTGTGTAGCGGAAATTAGCATGAACATAGTGGGCATTTCATTAGAATAGATTACTAATGAGAATTACAAGAGTGCTTGGGTGGAGAGAGCAACAAAAAGCATAACACCTAGTTGGATAGCATGAACAATACTTTCAAAAGAGAGAGAAATTAAGCTATTGACAACAGTTGAGGACCAGATTTGCATGGAGCCGCCCCCCCCTCCAAAAGGCTTTGTATTATGGTTTCTCCCATCAAGAGAGACATTGTACAATACAATTCTTTGTGTTCCTTCAAGACTAGCTAGTGCAATGAAGATGAAAGCTTCATGCACTAAGCAAAACACTTAGCAAACACAACATCAATTATCCCCGGTCTCAGACCCAAGACCTCACACACCTTCGAAGATGGTGAGAGCTAGCAGGGTATGAGAGTAGATTGAGAGGAAGAAGGAGTATCTTACGAGAAAGATGTACATCTCCTCACATAATCACTCATATTAGCATAGCTTAGCTTAGTAATTAGCTTGGTAGAGGAGATGAACATGCATTGAAGCTTGGCTCTTGGTTGGATTTGCATCCACATGCCAAGAGTGTGTTGATGTAGGATTCTATCTCACAAGCTTGGAGTAGGTGATGAGCTCTCCATTAAAGCTTGGGAAGAGATAGTCTTCTTTACTTCACACATAGACTCTGTGTGAGTGTGTGTGTGATAATGCCTTGCAAAAATCAGCCCCCTCTCTCTCTTGGGCGAGCCCTCTTGCTATTTGCTCTTACTCTACCCTCATTGGACCTCCCCAAGTCAAGCCAATGACAATTAAGAAACATAAGTGATAGCCTTCTGACATGTGTCCCCCTTTCCCCTTTTGTGAGAGCTTTAGGTAATTTAATAATTCAACTTAACTCTCATTGGACCCCTTTGCCTCCTGGCCGATAGGAATCAGGTAAGCCATTGGGCTAATGAATGCTCATTGGACCCCTTGGGAGACTGTCCAATAGTCATCTAGGAGACTTAATTCTCATTGGTTCTTTTATTAGTGTTTTTAAATTAATTAAATTAGATTTACTCTAGCCTAATTCTCAATGGTCCACCTCCAAGGCCATCCAATAGGAATTGGGTACACCTTGTGGGCATCTGGCCTAGGGAGCTGACATGTGTCCCCCATTCCCTTCGTGTAAAGGGAGCTTGTGTGTGTGTGTGTGTGTGTGTGTGGCTTTCTCTCTCATCCCCTACATGCAAGGCTCGCCCCTCCCAAGTAGGGATTGCAAAGACTTTTTTGGTACACACACAAAGCATCCAATTCCCTTAAGGTTGACCTTTGGACACAACCTTTGAATTTTGGAACCTTAGCATTTTGGAAGTCTTAATGGGATGAACCTTAGGGTCTTTTTAGCCCATTGTTGCACATGGCTCTTTTGCAGATGCCCCCCCCTTTGGATCCCTATTTTCCCTCCTTTGGATCCCTACTGTGGCCGGTCTGCTAGCTTCACCAATATTCTAGCTTTTTCTCCCCTGGCACTTCCCCATATTAAATGATCAGTTTAACATGAGAAAATCATTTAGGAGAATTAGATATTGATTATTATGACATTACCTCTCTCTTGAAATCATAGCCATCCTCGACTACGGTGTAGAGAAGATAAAGCATATTCATGAGTCCTTTTCTTAGCGGGTAGAGGATCCCTATGTTACCCTACGACATCATTCCACAATGGATGACTAGTCCATTTGGCGCTTGAGCGCCTGAGGCTACCGCAAGCATGTCTGCACATTAGTCCTATCAGTCTTCCATAGTAGAGTGACAAGCTCTACTTGGTGTTTGGGAGACGTCGTCTCCACAAACTTGATCTAAGCATGCATACTACTTCATTTTTGTGCACAATACAGAAAAAGAGAGTCTTATAAGACAAAAAAAAACTTTGTTCATTTTTAACATTTTTAACATTTGCGTACTCTTGGGAAGCATTGTAAGAATTGACAAGGTTTAGGTTATCCTTTAATTGTATGCCTTGCATCCATCTAGCATCTTCAAAAGGACAATTCTTAAACTTAATAAGATATTGTTGGATAGTCTTACCGCCTCTTAATACCTTGTCTTCATGTCGGAGAATGGACTCGGGCTGCAGCACCTCCTCTTGGTCCTCGATCTCCGGTGGGTCTTCAATAGTTGGTTCTTGAGGTGGCTTTCCTTTGTAAGGCTTTAATAGGCTCACATGGAAAGCATTGTGTATGAGACAATGATTGGGCAACTTGAGGTGATAGGCCATCTCATTGATTGGCCTAAGAATCTGGAAGGGACCATAGTACCTTTTTGCTAGCTTAGCATAGTACTTTTGATGTCCCGTAGGATTCTTGCCCGTCGTGTGCCTTAATCGAGCCTTGGGAAACTTTAATAAGACCCAATCATTTTCTTTAAAGGCTTGGGCTCTTCTGTGCTTGTCAGCAGCAGCAGCCTTTTGCCTTTGCTATGAGATAGAGATAGCATTCTTAATCTTTTGAAAAGATTAGGTCTCGGCTATACTCATCTGCAGCGAAGATCTTCCCATGTACCTTAAGTAACAAGGGACTTTTTGATCTCCCCTCCATTAGCTCGAAAGGTGCTTTTCCCGTGGAAGTATGTATAGTGTTATTGTAAGCATACTACACTAAGGGTAAGTACTTCTCTCATTGGGATCTTTGATCTACTTCCGTTACATAGGCTTTTAGTAGATCGAGAATGGTTAGGTTAGCTATTTCACTTTGGCCATCCGTTTGTGGATGATAGGCCGAAGAGAAGTTTAGCCTTGTCCCTAAATTCTCAAAGAGACCCTTCCAGAAATTACTGGTCATTCTAGGATCTCTATCCGACACTATGGACATTGGCAAGCCATGGTACTTGAAAATTTGTGAAATGAAGAGGGTTGCCATTTGATGGGCTTTGATAGTTTTTTTGACAGGTATAAAATGAGCTTGTCTACTATCGTCCATATTCTCGTATTCCCATGGATAGACTTAGGCAATCCAAAGATAAAATCTATGGATATGCTCTCCCATGGTGAATTAGGGATTGTCAAGGGTTGAAGCAATCCAAGTTGCTTTCCTCTATCAAATTTTGTCTTTTGGCATACCACACATTTAGAAACATACTCTTGTATGTTCACTTTCATGGTAGGCCAATAGAAATATGTTTCAATTCCCTTTAAGGTAGACTGAATCCCTCTATGCCCCGCATAAGGTGGAGCATGAGATTCATACATTACTTTCTCACGTAGAGAGTTAGTAACACATAGTCTATTGCCATAGAGAAGATAACCATCTTATAAAGTAAATGGTTCTTCTTTCTTCCCTAATGCAAGGGCTGAAATCACATCTCTAAAATCGGGATCAATAGCATACTCATCTATCATTGAAGATCGATCATTGTGAGTTGCTATGGAAACCGCATTCACTCTCGGCCGTCTTGAGAGTGCATCAGCTACTTGATTATGCTTGCCAGCAATGTGAGCAATATGAAAATGAAATTGCGAAAGGAAATTTGCCCACCTCATTTGTTTGTCGGAGAGCTTGGTCTGTGTCATGAAGTACTTAAGACTTTGGTGATCCGTTCGCAGAATGAAAGGAGTCCCCAATAAATAGTGCTTCCATGAGTCTAAGGCATGTAGAACTGCAAGGAGTTCCTTTCGTATATGCCTAGAGCTTGCTCAACAGGGTCGAGCCTTAGACTCTCATAGCCTATGGCATGCCCTTCTTGGAGCAAAACAGCTCCAAGGCAATCACCACAAGCATCACATTGGACCTCAAATGGTTTTGAGAGATCCGGTAGTGTAAGCACAGGTTGAGAGATAAGCTTTTCTTTAAGCTTTTCGAAAGCATTGTTCTCCTTAGCAGTCCATGTATACCTAACGCTTGTCTTTGTTAGGTCATGTAATGGTCCCGCAATTTGTGAGAACTTTTCTATGAAGCGTCTATAGTATGCACACATACCTATAAAGCTTCTTAGTTCATGAAGATTCCTTTGTTTAGGCCATCCTTTTATTACCTCTAACTTTGATGGATCCATTTGGATGCCATCTTGAGAGATAATGTGGCCTAAATACTGAATCTCTTGCAAGAAAAATTCACTTTTCTTTCGATTAAAACTTTTCTTTCACATAAAGTTTATTCTCTCTTAAAACTTGAAATATTACCTGGAGGTGTTGCTTGTGTTCGTCTAATGAATTAGAGTAGATGATAATATCATCAAAGAACACTCCAGTGAAGGTTCGATGAGGCTTGAACAGCTTCTCCATCAAGCGGTTGAATGTGGCTGGTGCATTGGTCAAGCCAAAAGGCATGACAATATATTTGTACAGACCAAATGTGGTGCCAAATGCGGTCTTTACAATGTCTTGATTAACTATCCTTATTTGATGATAGCCACTTTTTAGGTCAATCCTACTGAAGTAGGTCGATCCTTGTAGCTTATCAAATAGGTCTTCTACCTGTGGAACGGGAAACCTATTTTTGATAGTGATCCTATTTAGTGCTCTATAGTCGACACACATACGATATGTGCCGTCTTTCTTTTGCACTAATAGCACTAGTGAGCAGAATGGAGATGAGCTAAGCCTAACCATGCCCTTCTCAACTAACTCATGCACTTGCCACATAATCTCCTCTTGTTGAGCTTGAGAAACTCTATAAGGAGGTTTGTTAGGCGGTGAACTTCCTGGAAGAAGTTCAATTGCATGGTCATCATTACCTCGTTTAGGAGGTAGCTCACAAGGGATATCGTCAATAAAAACATCTTGAAACCCCTTGAGAAAATTGGATAACTCTAATTCCTTTTGGTTGCTTTATTTTCTTTTGCTAAAGCATTAGGTTCATTTTGAGAATCTTTAACAAAAATCATGTACACGGAAATAGAGCTCTTTATTGACTTGTTGAAAGTTGATGTATGTACAATGGGGATAGTGTTACCCATTTCCTTAGCATCTATATACATGTCTTTTTCGTTGAACTTAAAGGAGATTCTTCTTTCAGGAAATTTAACATTGGCAGCCAGGCGGTCAAACCATGGTGCCCCTAGGATTACATCCTCATGCTTGAGAGGAGAGATAAAGAAGTCCTCTTTGTCCACATAGCCTTGGACATGAAGCCTCAATTTCCTGATTAAGGGAGTGACTGAAGCTTCTTGCCCCTTGAAGGCACTGTTTGCGGGTAGGACATCTCCCATCTCGTAAGCTTGTATGCCTAGCTTGGTGGCCAACTCTATAGATATAAAATTGTGAGTAGAACCAGGGTCAAAGAGAATAAAAGCATCATGTTCTCTTACCTTTCCCCAAGCATGGCATAGAGGAGATCCTTTGTGGTGAGTCTCCTCCTCTTGGATTTCAACCAAGGAAGCTCTAGGAGGATCTTGGCGGCTGTTCTTTTGGGGACAAGCGCGGTACGCATGCCCTTGTTCGCGGCACTTGAAACACCGGTTATCCTTGAGCGTTATCCTTGCGATAACGCTCAAGCTCTTCAGGAGAGAGTTTGTTTTTACCTTTGTAAACTCCCTTCTCTTTAGCTTTGTTGGAGTTGCCCTTAGGAGACTTTTGGACATTGTCCTTCCCCTTAGGCTCGTTGGAACCCTTGTTTTTCGTGAGCTTATTATTTCTTTTAGCCCCCGTTTGGAAGTTGATTCGAGAGGCCACCATAGTATGGTGTATTACCACCCCGCCGATATGGTACGTGGCCTTTGGGAGTTGACATACTCAGCCATTTCTTCGGTTAAGCCCGCACAAAATTGTTGCTTTTGCTCTCCAAAATCCAACTTTTTGAAGATAGTGGCTTTGAGTTGTAGGTCCCAAAACTTGTCTACATATTTGTGGATGGATTCATAGGGAGAGAGCTTTAAGCTTCGCCATACGGTGAGTACTTTGTCTTTGGCATCGGTGGCCAAAAACTGCTTCATAATGGAAGCTCTTAAAGCTTTCCATGTTTGTGGAGCTTCATCGTTGGCTCGTAGGCTAGACCACCATTGCCTGGAGGACTTTTGAAAGTGCATAGCTACATGGTGTAGCTTAGAGGACTCTGTGAAGCCCTCATCTCCAAACGCCGCATCGAACTGTTGGATAAAGCCCAAAACTTAAAGGTACCATCATAGGTAAGGAAAGAGATGCTCTTCCCTCCCTCTTTGAATTTCTTCAACTTGGACGACCTCTTCCATGCGGCATAGGATTTGCTATGGCCCCGGTCTCAGACCCAAGACCTCACACACCTTCGAAGATGGTGAGAGCTAGCAGGGTATGAGAGTAGATTGAGAGGAAGAAGGAGTATCTTACGAGAAAGATGTACATCTCCTCACATAATCACTCATATTAGCATAGCTTAGCTTAGTAATTAGCTTGGTAGAGGAGATGAGCATGCATTGAAGCTTGGCTCTTGGTTGGATTTGCATCCACATGCCAAGAGTGTGTCGATGTAGGATTCTATCTCACAATCTTGGAGTAGGTGATGAGCTCTCCATTAAAGCTTGGGAAGAGATAGTCTTCTTTACTTCACACATAGACTGTGTGTGAGTGTGTGTGTGATAATGCCTTGCAAAAATCAGCCCCCTCTCTCTCTCTTGGGCGAGCCCTCTTGTATTTGCTCTTACTCTACCCTCATTGGACCTCCCCAAGTCAAGCCAATGACAATTAAGCAACATAAGTGATAGCCTTCTGACATGTGTCCCCCTTTCCCCTTTTGTGAGAGCTTTAGGTAATTTAATAATTCAACTTAACTCTCATTGGACCCCTTTGCCTCCTGGCCAATAGGAATCAGGCAAGCCATTGGGCTACTGAATGCTCATTGGACCCCTTGGGAGACTGTCGAATAGTCATCTAGGAGACTTAATTCTCATTGGTTCTTTTATTAGTGTTTTTAAATTAATTAAACTAGATTTACTCTAGCCTAATTCTCAATGGTCCACCTCCAAGGCCATCCAATAGGAATTGGGTACACCTTGTGGGCATCTGGCCTAGGGAGCTGACATGTGTCCCCCATTCCCTTTGTGTAAAGGGAGCTTGTGTGTGTGTGTGTGTGTGTGTGTGGCTTTCTCTCTCATCCCCTACATGCAAGGCTCGCCTCCTCCCAAGTAGGGATTGCAAAGACTTTTTTGGTACACACACAAAGCATCCAATTCCCTTAAGGTTGACCTTTGGACACAACCTTTGAATTTTGGAACCTTAGCATTTTGGAAGTCTTAATGGGCTGAACCTTAGGGTCTTTTTAGCCCATTGTTGCACATGGCTCTTTTGCAGATGGCCCCCCCTTTGGATCCCTATTTTCCCTCCTTTGGATCCCTACTGTGGCCGGTCTGCTAGCTTAACCAATATTCTAGCTTTTTCTCGCCTGGCACTTCCCCATATTAAATGATCAGTTTAACATGAGAAAATCATTTAGGAGAATTAGATATTGATTATTATGATAGGGGTTACTTATATATAATCATATATATCACATGAATTCAGAGCATATTAGATCAAACCCTTTGCTTACATGCAATGGAGTAATAAAATGGGTCCTTTTTCTTAACAAATTTAGTGGTTTTTTCTCAAATTTTTAATTAAAATCTCTTTCTTGAAAATATAATTCTGTAAAAAATTATACCTTATTTTGAACTCATGCACTATACTTCAATTTTTTGGAGATGCATCCCCCAAGATGTGATCTGTGTACAATATCTCAATAATTTTTAGGCGCATTATCATCTCAATAGCTAAAGAGGACATTATTCTCACATATGAATGCTAGTGTTCATAAACACGGAGATATGAACTAAACAAGTGAGAAAGCACAAAGTAATCGAGTTATGAAAGAATTTCCTTCAAGATGCCAGTATACAAATCACTTGTAGTATTTATGATAGCACTATAAATATGAGTTTTATAACAAAAAAATATATGAATTTGAGAAAGCCCTTCCAAGTTTATTCTCAATACACGTACACCTTGAAGCAATGATTGAGTAATTTTTATTCATATTACAATTCTAATATCTAAAGAGGATATTATTCTTATATCTAATTGATGGTGTTGAGAATCACCAAGATACAAACCAAACAAGGCGGAAAGACAAAAAATTATTTAATCATGAAACCATGTTCACAATGACAACATACAAATCTCTTGAAGCATTACCACATATAACTTCAATTCCCGATCTGCTACTATAAAAATACAAATCTGTGAGTAGAGCTTTGTCATTGAGAAGAATAAACATTGCATACAAGGTAGCAAATAGTTAGGCTTTGAACTATGAGATATCATAACACCTCTTAAGGTGTGTCAAGTAATTGTTTGCAACATGAAGTTGAAGTGTTTTTCCTCTATATCCCAATTGTATAGCATAATGTACTACAAAAGGACCATTTAATCTAGAGTTTGGTGGAGCTTTATTAAGAAGTTTTATTTATGGATCATGTCATTCAATGTTAAATAAAGATTTCTTTCTACTTTCTTTGTAATTTTTTGACATGTAAAATTGAGATCAAAGAAATACACATAAAAAATCAATGTCAGTGGTTTTCATTATCTAGTTACCATTCTTGACTTTTGGATAGTCATCCACATCACATAAAGGCCTAAAGAGAGTCAATTATAGATGGTAAATTAACTCCCAAAAGATCTTATCAACTTAGTATGCATAGGGACCTAAGTCATGTTTTTGCTCACATTACAATTTTTAGTTTTATAAGTATGCACGATTTACTTTTGTGTCTAGATTGTGTCCTTTTCAAGTCAATATGGCAATAGCACCCACAAAATTAAATCAAGAATAGTCTATAAAATTCTCATTCATGCATTTTGACTTAGTAAGACAAAAAATCAAATCAAAGAAATAAAAAATTGAGGGTAAAAAACTTTCATTCTTTAGTCAGTGTTCTTCACTTTTGGATGGTTGTCCAAATCTCATAAAGGCCAAGGGAGAGAAAACAATAGATGGAAAAATATCTTTCAATACACCATGTCAACTCCAAATGCATGTGCATTTTTTCTTATATAGGAAATAGTCATAATTTAAATCTCACAAAGACTAGGAGAGGGCCAACTATATATAGCCAATAGATTCTAACCAAAAACATGTCAACAAATAAAGTAGGATAAATGTGAATATGAGATGATGTGTGCATGATTATGAGTACATATCAATTAGTCTCTTTTATTAAGTGTACAACATCAATTTTTTTTTTCAAGAAATCACACTACTAGGAAGAAGTAATAAATGACACATAGAAATGTTTAGTACTTACATCTTGATTTCCCTGAGAAACTCGATTCATGGTCACTTGGGAAGGATTCTTAAATCGTGCAAAGATCTCTCACTAACTTCTCAAGGGCTTTAACTTCTCAAGCATAGATCCTCATTGGAGTCGAGATTTGGAAGTTTGTCCAAGTCTTACCCCCTAGGTTTGTGTAGTTGTTAGGGATATTACTTGATGTTAGCAACATATATAAAGTAGTTTGGATTTGAGATAAGCTTTGAGAAATGGATAGTTGACCATAATTGATGCAAGACCACAAGTAAAGCTATGAAAATTATAATTTGGTATTTAGTTACACCAAACACATGATAAAGGTGGAATTTGAAGCTTCAATTTAATATTTGTATAGTTGTCTAAATTTAGTTTGGGGTTGAGATCTAGAGCATTGTCTAGAACTTATCCCATAGGTTTTTCTATTTTTTACAGATTTTATGACTCATAAACCAATGTTCACAAGTCTATGAGATTTGGACAACTGTCCAGATCTCAAGTTCAACCATGGATCCTCTTTGGGCTTGAGATTTAGATGATTGTCCACATCTCATCTCCTAGGTTTTTGTATTTTTTAGGGATATTAAGAATCCTAAACTTGTAACAAGTCTATGATAATTGGACAACCATCCAAATCACATATTCAAGCACAAATTGGATTTGGGATTGAAATTTGGATGGTTGTTGAGATCTCATCATCCCTTCATATTCTCATCCAAATCTCAAAGTCTCTCTATATTGCTATGCCACTTCAAATCTAATAGCTCAACTAGTCTAGTACTGTTCCTTAGAGAAATTGAAAGTGAAGTCATAGAGATTTTTGAGTTATTTTGAAATATAAGTTATAGAGAAAAGACTTGTGTCTATAGCCCCAACAAGAGAATTTTCCCCAAGGGCTCTCAAGATTTGAACTATCATTGAAATCTCACACTTCTAGCATGCAACACTCTTGCAAGTAGTCTCTATTTTTGCATTGCAAGGGGTAGCTAGGATTGAGATTTCTAAGACCATCCAAATGTCAAAAGAAGCAATAAAAAATGGGCACACTTCAAGACCGTTGCACAAAAGAGTGCACATTTACTAGTAGTGGTGTGGTTACTAGGACTAGATTTGAAAAGGGGATTACACTCAAGGGGGCATGAGATTGAATCACTACTCAAATGTCAAGAACATAATTCAAAAAAGGGTTGCACTTACAAGACCATTGTAGAGAAGAGTGTAGGTTTACTAGTATTGGGAAGGATGGTAGGGTTGAGCACTTCCTTATAAGGGGATTAAACCCAAAGGCAGCACTACAATAGATACAACGTCAAGAGGGTTGTCCAACCAAATATCAAGAGAAGAATTCAAAAAAGGGTACACTTGCAAGAACATAGCACGTTGTGAGCGGGATGGAAACACACACGACGCCTCTATAATCACTCGACACACACTCTTGGGGACACACACACACACACACACACACACACACACACACACACACACACACACACACACACACACACACACACACACACACACACACACACACACACACACACTATGGGGCACTAATCTGCTTACACAACCCACCTGACCGAGACAGGGAACACATCAATGGAGTGAGAGGAGAGAGACTATCCATTTGCCCACTCAACACATAGACACACATACCCCCCCCCCCCAAAAAAAAAAAAAAAAAAAAACCTCAACTCAAAAGAAGAAGATTTTTGATGTTTAGATACAATTGAGCTTGGGCCAACACCAATGGGGCAAATAGCTCACACAATATGGATAAAATATGCTAGATACAATCACAAATTTGAACAGAGGCTTCGCTCACAGGAGAAACTTACACAGCCAAAACAACAGGAAAAAGTGAGGAATTTGGCAACACGGACAGCACCATTGCATTCGAACGGCCCAAAACGCCAGTCTACAATATCAGAGTGCTCAAATCCGACATCGGATGAGCAGTTTATGGCCAAAACATGCTCCAAAAACAGTGAAAACTCAGTTGCGGCTGTTCCTCCTCTTCTCTCCATGTTTTTTTTGGTCTTCTCTCAGGTTTTTCAGTGTCCACACTTCACTTTATCCCTTGGGCACGTTTGGACTTTCGATTGAACTCAAACGGACCCCAAACAGGCCAAAAAATGGCCACGTAGTGCATTTTTTTCACCCTTCTACATCCATCCGCACACCTAGCACTCAACTTTTTTCAATAATGCATCCCACAACCACATGAAGTGGCACCCCAAATACAGTCCTCATGATGAACTTTTTGCATAATCATCACAAGGAAACACCCACGTTGTGTCCGTACTTATCCACGTGCAAGTCTTGACCCCATTCGACCTCCTGACGCCACTAGATGCCATCTGACGCACCTGGTCATCTCATGGTGTTGGACCGTGGATAGCTTCCTCGAGAAGTTTTACGTGCTACCAACTCCTCATTATTATAGAAAAAACACACTGATACTGGTGACGATGAAAATCGATGTACTATGTACACGCTGTCCTACCTGTACACATGTGGGCCCCACGTAACCACCTGGCTCTCGAAAATGGTAATCCTTTATTCGATGCACCATGCATGTGTGTGTACATATGTGCAATTACTTCTTCCAAAAAACTCCTAACATAATTTGCCCATCCCCTAGCCTCCTAGATCATTCATGATCAACAAAAGCAAAAAGAGATATGAGACTCGCCGCATCACAGGTCTCCTCATCCCTCACATACAATACTTGTTCTGTAGACATATCGTCTTGCTCCACCATCATCAATCTAGCATGATATAATTTAAGACGCAATCCATTTACCCTTGAATTATGTAGAATTCCATCCAGGTAAGCCAACTGATATGTACCATTTGAAAAACACTACACTACCTTGAAAGGGCCTTCCCACTTAATTTGAAACTTCTTTTGGAATGTCTTGTTGAGGATACTGTTGTAGCACAAAACCAAGTCATGTTTCTTGATACCCTTACTTTTGAACTTTTCATTTTATCTTTTTTAAAGCCTTATCTTGCATCTGCCCATAATGTTCCAATGCGCTCATCCTATTTAGTTGAACCTCTTGTAATTGTAAGAGCCTCTCTTTGAATGCATCACTAGGCGGCCCAAGCAACTTCTCTAGCATCTTGACCGTAGGCAACTCTACTTCCATAGGCAATAGTGCTTCCTTTCCATATACTGATAGCTGTTTTTCGGCTCTCCATAATTGCCATAGTAAGTTACTCCACCCTACCAAATTCACCCAAACGCTATGGCTATCCCTACCATTTCACTGTACATAGGCATGTGTGAGTTAAGGGGCTTTTCCCATATCTTCTTAAAAACCCTCAGCTAGCTAGTCATTGGGCTAGTTGAGCCAAAAAATAAAAATAAAAAAATAAAAGTATATTATGGCCTCTTTGTGTGTAAATATTTCATTGTATATATGGCCTAAATATAGGGATTTTTTATAATTATTTTGGTATTTTATTTAAATATTTCTACTTAGGTGTGTGTTTTATTAAACATATGTACACCTTCTTTCATCCTCTTACACCATAATTATATTTTTTGCCAATATGTACATACTCTAACCTCATATTTTTCTTTTATACAAATCACTCCCACATTTTCACCCTCACCCTCGTGAAAACAAAAAATTGATTTCTACTCATTGGTTACGTTTATTATATTATTTACTTGCATACCTTTTTCTCTTTCACCCAAAATAATTCAAGGAGGGACCATATCATATGATTCCAATATCTTTCCATATCCATAACTCCTCCATATTTTTATTATTATTTTTACTCATTATTCTAACACCATGTGCTCATTGAGCTAAAGTTCATGAATAGTCCATACACTAGCCCCACCATGTATATATTTCTTTATTCACCAATAATCCTCCTCCATGCATGGGTCAAGGGCAACTTGGATGCTTTGTATTATAATATGACAAAGGAGGGGCTCACTCTTGGATGCATTGTACAAATTCAACAAAGGAGGGGGACCACTAAAAGACTTTTGCAGGCATAAAAACAGGCTTTTTGGTGAGAATTTTGGCACCTATCTCCACTCCGACTTTGGAGCGGTGGTCAAAAGAGAAAATGTAGCCCACGCTCTGAATAATCACCTCAAATTTTTTCATAATTTTTGGAGCTACCAGTGGTGAGGTATGATTTTTTGAGTGGACCCTAATCTGCCCACTTTTCTCACAAGTAGCCCTTAGTCTTCTCTCACCCTTCCACACACCTACTCACTCTTACACATCCCTCCCTCTCCTTCCCTCACTCAAACCTGCAATTTCCATGGCTTCTCCCACCCTCTTCACCATTACCCTCCTCTCTCATCCCTATAGTTCTTTTATGAACCTCTACATACATACACCCTCTCCATGTCTCTCTCTATTGCTTCTATGTTACAATTTCATTTACCTCTCCTAAAAAATATCTAAAATTCAGCATCTTAACCATGATAACTTCTGCAAATTGAGGATTTTTCATCAACAAATCCTCTTTTCATCGTGGTGGTCAACCGTGGCGGCGGCGTAAAGAAGCGAAGAAGAAGAAGAAGACCAGCGGTCATTTTTTCCACAATCTACACAAGGGTGAGTTCAAGCTTCTTCAAAGCTTCACCATCTCAATGATTCTCTTTTAATTCACCCCTCTTCCTTCATCAAATCAACTCATCCTACCCATTGTAAATGTATCACTAACAATTCTAGTGATTATTACCACTAACAACTAACTTCTCTTGTAAAAATGCACCCACACTATCAACATATGGAGTAGGCAACCGCACAAGTAAAACAAATTCACTCACTCCCATGGAAGTTTCTCTCCTTTCACCACATCAATAATTCTCTTACTTGAGCCCACATCCATGCGACTCAAGAGAAAAGAGAGACCCCATTCTCATTTGAAATTCATAAAAATTCATAATCCTTGATCTTTCCTAATAAAATTGATTAAGCTTAATCCTAATCAAGGCTTTTAAAACCTATAAATAGAACCCAGTCCTCCTTGTAAAAGACATCACTATACCATTGCACACTAGATTGAGCGTACCACACGCCATTTCTATCGTGGTTGTAAAGAGAGAGTAAGCTTTCTATACACCATCACCTTGGTGCATAGAAAAGCTTGAGCTAGTTTGAGTGAGTGCGAGTAGAAGATATTCTTCCTACCATGGTTGTATCTACCCCAACATCAATGAATTGGTAGTTTTGGGTGCAATTCATGTCCAAAGGCTCATGCTTCTCCTCCAATTTGGCTTGGCAAACTCATTCAGCTTCATAAGGTGACTTGTTTCATTGAAGGTTGTTGTTTTGTTGCTTGTGATTCATTGGCTATTGTTTGGCTACCATTGTAAGAGGGTGGATGGTGAGAGGGCTCCCATAACCCTAAGAAAATGTGCTAGTGATGCTATAACCAAATCTTGTCACTTGATTCCGCAAGCTCTAAGTTTCTTTTTGTGCAAAATATAAAGTTGAAGCTAAGTTGTACACCATCTCTCTCTCTCTCTCTCTCTCTCTCTCTCTCTCTCTCTCTCTCTCTCGTGTTTTAGTGTGTGAGAGTGTTCCATTGGGGTTAGGGTTAGTGTAAATTCTTTGCTTGTTTGTGGGTTGCTCTAACGATTCTCCTCTTTTGCGTCCTAGTTCGCTCTTAAACTAGGTGGTGCCCCTTGTGTAGTTGGGATTTGGGTGTGGGTTTGTTGTTTTGGTTTGTGTTGTGTTGTGCCCCAGCCCCATTGAGTAGCACGGGAGCCTTGAAGGGTGTCTAGAGGTTGCTCTTCTTGTTGCCCGCCCCGGACCGCCTCAATTTTGGTGCCCCCACTGAGGATAGGCTTGTGTATGTTTTGTGAAGGCTCAACCTTTAGCATAATCAAGTAGCTTGCATGAATCACGAGAATTTGTTTGAACCCTTCATTCCCATTGCAAGGCAAAAGGTACACATAATTGTTAGTACTAAGTTGCAATTTCAGCGAGTAATTCGTAGAATTTTAGGTCCTCTTAGGTTGGTAGAGATAAACGCATCAGTAAATCCTTTTATTTTGCCTCTCATTAGGTACGACCTTAGTTTGGACGTCTATATTTTTGTTTTGTTTTAAGCATTAGGTCATGCATAGACCATGGATAATGGCCCAGGAATACAGGTTTTTCCCTTTCATTTCACTCCACACATTAGAGTAAACATTGCAATTAGTAGAAAAATCCATTTTCAACAACGTATGGTATTCATGTTTGGTGCCCAAAGAGTAGGAGAAATTCTCGCGTCACCAAACCCTGTCATTCTACCTCTTATTGATTATCATAGGTCATTTGATGTGAATATTTTTATTTTGTTGTAGAATAGATTGCAATTTAGAAAATATTATTGTGTAAATCTTTTAAAGAAAGAAAAAACAAAAACGCGTCACTTTGAAATCAATTCAATGGAGAGCCAACGCCAAATGTCTGGATATCCTCTTTTCTTTGGAGAGCCTGGAGAGGATGCAGAATTATTTCTAGCGAATTTCAAGATGTCTTGCCGTATCAAGATGATAGTAACTGATCAAGAACGTGTAGAAATGTTTGAGGTGGTCCTTAGGAAAGATGCTAGCACTTAGTTTGACTCTTTGCCCGAGGAAGTTAAAGGGAATTACACGGAAGTTTTGAATCGTTTCAAGAAATACTTCTTTGATCCCCAAAACACTCAGAAATTATGGCAAGACATTGTTTCTCATAAGCAAAAAGACTTAGATGACTACTACTTGTACAAGCAAGAGTTCCTACGTCTTTGGGCTCTATGGATACGAAATGTTGCTAACCCTGGTGATGGTGCATAATTTTTAAAGAAGGAGAGGTTCATAGCCGGACTCTTTCCTGACCTTAAGGTAAAAGTTGAGGCGGGTGCACTTGCTACTATTGATGCAGCGGAAACTAGGGCTGCTGAGAAGTATAGGAAACTCAAGTGCTTAAGGGGAGAGTTTCCAATAGAAGGTCTTAGACCCAAAGGTAAGTCACAAGCATCAACATTTAGGGAGCTTCCTGAGGTAACGGCTGAAGTGATTGAGAAGTTAAATGAATCTTTAAGCAGCCTGTCAATTCACCTTGCACAAGCTGTAGGTCCAAAGGGACAAGCAAAGAAGTCAGAAGAGAGAGAGCCACGAACTAGGAGAGTCTTGCAATGTTGGAATTGCGGAGAGTCTAGACATGGGATGTATAATTGTCCTTGGCCCCGTGGAGAGCCAGGGAGACCTAACTTGAATTACCCAGTGATGAATGCAGAAGAAGGAGCTGGTCAACAACCAAGGCTTCTACAAAGGCCAAATGGACCAAGACCACCTCCACAAGGGGTAGAAGGAGTTCCACCTTTGCCAGATCCAAATGTGCATGTGGTAGAGGTGACAAATTCAAATGAGGTTGACATGGAAGACAATGGCATTAAGCGTGGCCGAGGAAAAGGTAAAGAGAAAGAAGGAGTCACATCACAGAGTGACCATGGACAAGGCAAGAAGGCAAAGGAGACCAAGGAAACCAAGAGGACTCGACGTCGTATCAACCTCCAAGACTTCCCTCTTGGACATGGTATGGCTCCGTACAACTTGTTGGAAGACATGAGAGGTAAGGGTCCTGATATTTCATGGCCTCAATTTGTTGCATTATGTCCACAAGTTAGGAGGGATTTAACAAGGGCAGTTAGCACTAGGAGAAAGGTAAAAGAGAGTGTGCCTGTTGTAAAAATTGCACAAGCTGAAATGAATGAGGACATTACACCGGTGCTAGACTGTTACATCAAAGGAAGATTGGTTAGGAAAGGTCTAGTGGATGGGGGTGCACAAATTTGCATCATGACAGAGGGACTCATGCAAAGACTAGGCATGCACATCCATGAGACACCTGAAATCAAAGTCAAGATGGCAAACAATAGCAAGGCTAGGTGTGTAGGAATTTGTAAAAATGTCTTTGTAGAGGCCTTTGGCATTAAGAAAGCGGTGGATTTTTATGTTATGTCGACCAAGGGAAGTGGTTATCCATTTATCCTAGGGAGACCATGGCTAATGAAAATGCGAGCTTTGCAGGATTGGGAGAGTGGAAAGCTAATTTGCAGGAACGACAATCATAAGAAGGTTGTCTTTGACATGAAGGAGCAATGCCAAGAGGAGCTCCATGAAGAATCATCTCAAAGTGAGACGGAAGAAGGTTGGACCGATAACACTTCAGAAGAAGAAAGTAGCGGCAGCATTACTGAAGAGGAGTCTTCCATCGAAGTCATGGGGGTAAGGTTTAAGCCAACCAACCAAGAGACCTCTTGTCAAGGTTTGGAGGAGGTAGGTTCCCAAGAGAACCAAAAAGTGGAAGATGAAAGAATGCTAGAAAGTATGCTATCTACAACACTTACAAAGGATGAAAGAGAGGAGTTCAAATGTGTGCTAAGGAAATTTCCTAGGATTTTTGCTAAAGACTACACCGATGTGCGTGGAGTAGATGCTGTTCAACACAAAATTGAGTTGAAGCTAGAGGCCACACCTAAGGCTCAGAAGCTACGAAGGCTAGGAGTCATCAAGGAGCAGGCTTTACTCAAGGAGGTAAGAAAGCTTCTAGTAGCAGGTTTCATTTATCCAGTGGAGAATTCAGAGTGGGTCTCTCCCGTTGTTGTCACTCCTAAGAAAAACGGAAAGTGGAGGGTGTGTGTGGATTACCGTCCACTCAATGAGGCAACAAAAAGAGATCACTTTCCCCTCCCATTTCAGGATGAGATACTAAATGAGGTAGCTGGTCATGAGAAGTACACTGTGTGTGATGGCTACTCAGGCTACTTTCAAATAGGTATCGCATTGGAAGATCAATTGAAAACAACCTTTATCACTCCTTGGGGTTGTTATGCTTTTAGAGTCATGCCATTTGGTCTGACAAATGCTCCTGCAACATTCCAACGTTTCATGAACATGGCGTTTCAAGCATTCTTTGGAAAGTCAATTAGGGTGTTCATTGATGATTTCTGCATTTATAGCTCAAAATCATTGCATCTACAAAGGGTAGAAGAAGGTTTAAAGAAGCTCTACGACATGGGAGGTCAACTCAACCCCGACAAGTGCCACATAGGTGAGGATGAAGTGATCTTGCTCGGTCACAAGGTTTCCTATAAAGGCATTGAGGTGGATCCTTCAAAGGCAAAGGCTCTTATTGAGCTCCCATCACCGAAGAGTCTTAAGGAGGTCATCTCTTTCATTCAGAAGGTGAAGTATATGTCACGCTTCATTCACTTAGCCTCGGAGTTGCTTCATCCTTTGCAAAAGTTGACACAACAAGTAGAATTTGCATGGTCTGATGAGCTTGAAGAGTATTTTTGTAACATTAAAGTCATTTTGTCAGAGCTACCAACACTCATGCCTCCTTGTTGGGAGTACACAATCTTTGTTAGCTCTAGTATTGGAAGGGAAACAATTGGTGCTGTGTTGCTACAACAAGATCCCCACAGTACAAGGATGCGACCCATCTACTTTGCTAGTAGGGTCATGAATGCTTTGGAGAGAGACTACACAGAAGCAGAACTCATGATGCTTTTTCTCATGTTTGCGGTGAGAAAGTTTAGATCCTACCTGCTACCAAAACCTTTTGTAATTCTCACTGCAGAAAATTTGTTCCCTTGGGTGTCATCTCAAATGAATCTTAGTACTAGGATCTCAAAGTGGATTATGGAGTTGCAAGAGTTCCAATACTCTTTCAAGGTAGAAGATAGTGTGCGTGCACAATTGGCAGGGATTCTCACTTATAGGATACATGAGAAGGAAATTAAGGTGCCTCAAGTAAAGACCCTACCATTTCCACCACCAAAAAGTATTCCCAATGCTTTTACCTTGTTCTTTGATGGAGCTTTTCGACGAGCCACGGGGAAAGCAGGGGGAGGGCTAGTGTTGCTCAACCCAAGTGGAGAGGTGGTCATGAAAGATAAGGTCAATCTACCAGGTTCAACTAGCAACAATGAAGCAGAATACGACACACTACTTCATGGTTTGAAGATGTGCATTGGCCAAGGGATAAAACATCTCATGGTAAAGGGAGATGCACTTCTCATTGTTAAACAGATTTTAGGCATTTGGGCATGCAAGAATGAAAGCTTAAGGACAAAAGTTCATGCCATTCGTAGGATGTTTAATCAGTTTGAAGAAGTGCAACTATATCATATTCCGAGGAAACAAAATGAAGATGCCGATTTACTTGCACAACAAGCAGTTACATGCGTTGAGAGAGAAGTGCAGGTCATCATGGTGGCAGCAGCTGTCAAGCAACCGAGATACCAGGGAGAGTCATTGGCTCCCATTATTGGCTACATTTTGGAGGGTGAGTTTCCACAAGACTTCACGAAGGCTCAGAAGAGGAGACTCATGAAGAAGGCAAGTTTCTATCTCTTCCTAGAAGGCTCCCTCTATCAAAAAGGGAAGGATCAAGTGTGCAGAAGAGTACCAACTATCGAGGAAATTCCAGCCATTCTAAAAGGTTTGCATGAAGAGGCATGTGGTGGTCATTTTGCCCAAGAATCAACTGTGAAGAAGATTTTTCTTGCGGGGTATGTTTGGCCAAGCTTGCATGTGGATGTTCAACATTGGTGTAAAAGCTGTCACAATTGTCAGATAAATGGAAATAGAAGGTTGGTACATGGCCCGAGGCAAATAGTTCTTGCAAATGGACCCTTTGAAAAGTGGGGCATTGATGCTATGGGTCCTCTGCCTAGGACAAAAAATGGTAAACTCTACATTCTAGTGGCTGTAGACTATATGACTAGGTGGGTGGAAGCTCAAAGTGTGGCAAGAGTGAATGAGAGGACAATTAGCAAGTTTGTGTACAATCACATTTGTTGCAGATTTGGCACACCTTTGGAGATTGTTTCTGATAATGGTCCAGGGTTTAGGAAGAGCTTGCTCACAGAAGTTTGTGAAGAGCTTCACATTCTACATCGTCATGGCACACCATACTACCCACAGTCAAATGGTTTGGTGGACAAGGCTAATGGTGTCATTGCAGGAATCATTAGAAATATGGTGCAAAACAAGACAAAATTATGGGATGACTTCTTGGATGGTGCCTTGTGGGCATATCGAACCACATATAGGGAAGCCACGGAGTTCACACCATTTCACTTGGTCTATGGTCAAGAGGCTTTGCAGCCTATCGAGCTCAACATTCCAACAATGCGACTTCATGGCAAAGGAGCACAAGATGATCAAGAGGTATGGATGGATCGACTTCTTACGTTAGTGGAGCTTGAGTGGAAAAGAGAAGCAGCATACGAGTGCTACAAGAGGAAAGCCACACAAGCGAAAGAAACGCATGACAAGAAACTGAAGGACAAAGGCATCAAGGAAGGAGAGCTTGTGCTAAGGTATAACAATCGACTTGAAAATCGTTTTGATGCCAAGTTTGAAACTAGATGGCAAGGGCCATACATAGTCAAGAAGGCTTTCAATTCTAGTTACTATCAGCTTATGGACTTGAATGGTAAAGAGCACTCCAGGAAGGTAAACGGGTATCGCTTGAAGCCCTATTTGAGTCGCCTTCGACCAAAGGATCTACCAAAGATCTGTCAAAAGGCCGCTGTCTCATGTAAGTATTGTTACATGAAGCATGAGTGTAACTCCAGCCAAAATTTTGAGGAGCCAAACAATGAAGATTTCGTCAAGGACTGTAAAGCACTCTCTTTGGAAAAGATGCTCTATGATGGTACATGAATATACCATCATCCTGGGGGAGGGCTAATGATAGCCATTTTTTGGCTCTCCATAATTGCCATAGTAAGTTACTCCACCCTACCAAATTCACCCAAACGCTATGGCTATCCCTACCATTTCACTGTACATAGGCATGTGTGAGTTAAGGGGCTTTTCCCATATCTTCTTAAAAACCCTTAGCTAGCTAGTCACTGGGCTAGTTGAGCCAAAAAAATAAAAAAATAAAAGTATATTATGGCCTCTTTGTGTGTAAATATTTCATTGTATATATGGCCTAAATATAGGGATTTTTTATAATTATTTTGGTATTTTATTTAAATATTTCTACTTAGGTGTGTGTTTTATTAAACCTATGTACACCTTCTTTCATCCTCTTACACCATAATTATATTTTTTGCCAATATGTACATACTCTAACCTCATATTTTTCCTTTATACAAATCACTCCCACATTTTCACCCTCACCCTCGTGAAAACAAAAAATTGATTTCTACTCATTGGTTACGTTTATTATATTATTTACTTGCATACCTTTTTCTCTTTCAACCAAAATAATTCAAGGAGGGAACATATCATATGATTCCAATATCTTTCCATATCCATAACTCCTCCATATTTTTATTATTATTTTTACTCATTATTCTAACACCATGTGCTCATTGAGCTAAAGTCTATGAATAGTCCATACACTAGTCCCACCATGTATATATTTCTTTATTCATCAATAATCCTCCTCCATGCATGGGTCAAGGGCAAATTGGATGCTTTGTATTATAATATGGCAAAGGGGGGGCTCACTCTTGGATGCATTGTACAAATTCAACAAAGGAGGGGGGCACTAAAAGACTTTTGCAGGCATAAAAACAGGCTTTTTGGTGAGAATTTTGGCACCTATCTCCACTTTGAATTTGGAGCAATGGTCAAAAGAGAAAATGTAACCCACGCTCTGAATAATCACCTCAAATTTTTTCATGATTTTTGGAGCTACCAGCGGTGAGCTATGATTTTTTGAGTGGACCCTAATCTGCCCACTTTTCTCACAAGTAGCCCTTAGTCTTCTCTCACCCTTCCACACACCTAATCACTCTTACACATCCCTCCCTCTCCTTCCCTCACTCAAACCTACAATTTCCATGGCTTCTCCCACCCTCTTCACCATTACCCTCCTCTCTCATCCCTATAGTTCTTTTATGAACCTCTACATACATACACCCTCTCCATGTCTCTCTCTATTGCTTCTATGTTACAATTTCATTTACCTCTCCTAAAAAATATCTAAAATTCAGCATCTTAACCATGATAACTTCTGCAAATTGAGGATTTTTCATCAACAAATCCTCTTTTCATCGTGGTGGTCAACCGTGGCGGCGGCGTAAAGAAGCGAAGAAGAAGAAGAAGACCAGCGGTCATTTTTTCCACAATCTACACAAGGGTGAGTTCAAGCTTCTTCAAAGCTTCACCATCTCAATGATTCTCTTTTAATTCACCCCTCTTCCTTCATCAAATCAACTCATCCTACCCATTGTAAATGTATCACTAACAATTCTAGTGATTATTACCACTAACAACTAACTTCTCTTGTAAAAATGCACCCACACTATCAACATATGGAGTAGGCAACCGCACAAGTAAAACAAATTCACTCACTCCCATGGAAGTTTCTCTCCTTTCACCACATCAATAATTCTCTTACTTGAGCCCACATCCATGCGACTCAAGAGAAAAGAGAGACCCCATTCTCATTTGAAATTCATAAAAATTCATAATCCTTGATCTTTCCTAATAAAATTGATTAGGCTTAATCCTAATCAAGGCTTCTAAAACCTATAAATAGAACCCATTCCTCCTTGTAAAAGACATCACTATACCATTGCACACTAGATTGAGCGTACCACACGCCATTTCTATCGTGGTTGTAAAGAGAGAGTAAGCTTTCTATACACCATCACCTTGGTGCATAGAAAAGCTTGAGCTAGTTTGAGTGAGTGCGAGTAGAAGATATTCTTCCTACCATGGTTGTATCTACCCCAACATCAATGAATTGGTAGTTTTGGGTGCAATTCATGTCCAAAGGCTCACGCTTCTCCTCCAATTTGGCTTGGCAAACTCATTCAGCTTCATAAGGTGACTTGTTTCATTGAAGGTTGTTGTTTTGTTGCTTGTGATTCATTGGCTATTGTTTGGCTACCATTGTAAGAGGGTGGATGGTGAGAGGGCTCCCATAACCCTAAGAAAATGTGCTAGTGATGCTATAACCAAATCTTGTCACTTGATTCCGCAAGCTCTAAGTTTCTTTTTGTGCAAAATATAAAGTTGAAGCTAAGTTGTACACCATCTCTCTCTCTCTCTCTCTCTCTCTCTCTCTCTCTCTCTCTCTCTCTCTCTCTCGTGTTTTAGTGTGTGAGAGTGTTCCATTGGGGTTAGGGTCAGTGTAAATTCTTTGCTTGTTTGTGGGTTGCTCTAACGATTCTCCTCTTTTGCGTCCTAGTTCGCTCTTAAACTAGGTGGTGCCCCTTGTGTAGTTGGGATTTGGGTGTGGGTTTGTTGTTTTGGTTTGTGTTGTGTTGTGCCCCAGCCCCATTGAGTAGCACGGGAGCCTTGAAGGGTGTCTAGAGGTTGCTCTTCTTGTTGCCCGCCCCGGACCGCCTCAATACCAAATGAAATGGAGTAAAACCTGTACCTGTCTTTACTGAAATACAGTAAGCCCATAATGCACTAGGCAATTCCAAATCCCAATTCTTTCCTCGGTGCTCTGTCACTTTTGAAAGAATTTGTACCAACTCACCATTGAATATTTCATTTAAGCTATTACATTGTGGATAATAAGGAGTGGTATGATGGTGCCTAATCTTCATCTTTACGCATAAAATGTCTAGCAGTTTAGCTCTAAATCCTGGCCCCTTGTCCGAAAGTAGCTCTAGTGGCACCCCAAACTTGCAACATATTTCATCGTACACAAATTTTGCCACATCCTTTGCAGTGATTTGTTTTACTGCTATAGCCTCTGCCCATCTAGAGAGATAGTCCATTGTAGTCAAAATATAGCTTTTGTCCTTGCTTGTGATAGGTAACGGGCCTATTGCATCAATCCCCCACTTTTCAAACACATCAAATGCCATAATGGTTTTTTGTAGCTCTGGCTTCAACACTCTCTTCCCAAATGCTTGACACCTATTGCAAGAGCTACACCAATGGTGAACATCCTTGTGCAAGCTAGGCCATACATACCCCTCTTGCAAGATCTTATGCAAGGTGATTTTTAGAGAAAAATGCCCGCCACATGTGCCTTCATGATTCTCCTCCAACACTCTATAAATCTCCTCCCGCCAAGATACACGTCTCAACACGAGATCACCCCCTTTCATGTATAAGACATCACCAATCAATTTGCACCTGTATGCTCTACGCACAAAACCATACTTCTTAGACTTTTGAATGTCCTTCGGAATGATTCCTATTAGCAAAAACTCCTGTTCTTGAGCCAAACTTTCTCGGCCATGATAAAGAGGTAAATTGGTCCTCAACACAAATAGCTCCCCAATCATGCTTTGAGCTGCTTCATGTGCCTCTCCATTTAGAACACGTTCAATGTGTCCGATTCTCCATACTTTGAACTTTTTTAATAGGCCTTTATTTTTGAAACACATTTCCTTCAATGAGGTGTTCTTGCTCTTCCACACACCCATCACTTTCTTCACAACTAACAAGGCATCACCTTTTATGCTCAACCTTCTAATCCCATGCTTCAAACAAATGTGTAATCCGGCTTCCAAAGTATCATATTCAGCCTCATTTTTTGTATGCGAATCCAATTTGAACGCTCTCTTGCATACTAGCTTCCCCTCTGGATCGTAAAGTGCTATACCCCCTGAAGCCGCATCATGGCTCTTTCTGTATGAGCTATCAAAGAACAACACATGTGCATTGCTGATCTGTGGCACTTCTTCAACTACCTTTCTCACCACCTCTTCCTTAACAAGAACGGGATTCTCCTTGTAAGTCAGCAAATCAGCTAGAATAGGTCTTGTACTGTCTTCCACTAAAAAAGAGAACTCAAACTCTTGCAACTCAATTACCCATTTCTTCACCACATTTGACATGTTAGTGCCATTAATTGACTGTGGCAAAAAGGTGTAACTTGTTAAGAAAACTAAAGGTTGTGGTAGCAAGTAATGACCAAATCGTCGACAACAAGCAAATATTACACTCGCGATCACTAGCTCTACTTCCAACAATTTTCTTTCTGCTACCAACTTCACTCGGCTTGCACAATACACTGGCCTCATATAATGGCTCCCCTTCCCCTTTTGCAATAGCATGGCTCCAATGGCATCATCCCCTACTGATGGATTTATATAAAACACTTGCTCCCAATCAGGAACTTGCATGGCTGACAACCCCCCTAACACCTCTTTCACCTCTTGAAATGCTTCTTCACACTTGTCATCCCATTGCAATGGATCATGCTTTTCCACTTGTTGTAATGGATAAAGGAGTTGTGAAGACAATGGAATAAACCGCGCCATGTACTTCACTTTGTGTATAAAGGTTGCCAACTGCTTTGTACTTGTAGGTGATGGAAGAAGAATAATAGATAGACTTAACCTTGTCTAGATCAGCCTCAATGCCATTTTCTGACACCATATGGCCCAATAACTTCACCCTTGGCTGTGCTAGATGACATTTCTTTGGATTTAGTTGTCCTCCACATTCATCATATCGAGACAATACCATCTGCAGTTTCTCATGGTGTTCAACCCTACTTTTGTAGACACAGAAGTTGTCCATAAAAGCTTTAACACAACTACCAATGTAAGGTCTCTACTTTCGAATTTCACACAAGTTCTATTACGCATTTGAATTTTTTTTAACCATCACTCATTATTTAAGATATTCGAGTTCAAATTATGAATCGTAGGCTGAGAAAACCTAGAATTTAAAATTTACGCTATAAAATTTTGACATGTTTAGCTATATGAATCGCTAATTAACTTATTGTAAGACTTAGTTATACTGATTATAGAATTTTCTTTTACTACTGTAAAGTTAATATAAGACTGTAAAGTTTAACTTAAAAATGTAAAGTAAATTATCATTAAGGAAATAAATAAAATAATTATAAAGACGAAAGAATACACAAGGATGACAAATGAAGGCACATGGACTCACCTAGACTCACATAGGAGGGGACAAAGTGGGACACACTGTCACATGAAAAGGAGAGGCTAGTCTTGACTAATCTTAATGAGGGGGGGTTGTGTGACCTTATCTTTTGATGATAATGACAAATTGGTCAAGCTGATGGGTACCACAAGGGTACCAAAAGCACAGGTATGATTTTTGGATTTTTTTTTCAAATTTATTTTTTTTGGGAAAAAAAGTTGGACGTTTTCTTTTCTGCTATAAATAGAGCATCCATGCTCACACTTTAAAACATAGAGATTGTCTCTATAGCGCTCACTAAGTGCTGCCACTTCTCTTACAGGGGAGACGTCCACAAATTAAACCACTAAGAGAGCAAAAACTCTAGTGGATTAGTAAGGTACGTATTAATTAAGATTCAATTAGCTTTAATAAGGATGTGTGTGTGTGTGCTATCTCTTACTCTAATTTCTCTAATAGATTAGTAAGATTCAATTAACTTTAAGAACGATGTGTGTTTGCTATCTCTTACTCTAATTTTTCTAATAGATTAGTAAGATTCAATTAGTTTTAAGAAGGACATGTGTGTGTGTGTGCGTGCTATCTCTTACTCTAATCTCTCTAATAGATTAGTAAGATTCAATTAGTTTTAAGAAGGATATGTGTGTGTGTGTGTGCTATCTCTTACTCTAATCTCTCTAATAGATTGATGAGATTCAATTAGCTTTAGAAAAGGATGTGTGTGTGTGTGCTATCTCTTACTCTAATCTCTCTAATGGATTGGTGAGATTAAATTAGCGTTAGAAAAGGATGTGTGTGTTCTCTTTTACTATAATCTTTCTAATGGATTAGTAAGATTCAATTAACTTTAGAAAAGATGTGTGTGCATGTTTTCTCTTACTCTAATCTCTCTAAGTATACCTACTCTCTCTAGTTAGTACATCTTCACTATTAACTTATGCATAGTTAATTGAAAGTTAATACATAAAAGAACTCATCATATTCTTATTATACATGATGAAATTCTCATTCAACAATTTTATTGTCAATTAGATTAAGTAGAATTTTGAATAATACTAAAAATTGATTTAGTTGAAGTATAGAAATGGAAGTTAGAATTGGATTAGAAATGTCATGCATAAAAGTAATGCAGTCCTAAACTTTCACTCGTAGTTTACACACTTAATTTTTGATTAATTAAGATTAACAAATATTTGATGTATAGAAATTAGATATAGAACAACAACACTAAGTGTGAATCCGAGTTGGCGAGGGTTAAAATTACAGACTCTCTTTGGAAACAAGGAGATTACTAGGGAAATTGACCAATTTAAAGTTCTAAGTGTATAATATAAGTGTAGTATAAAAAAATGGCTCCAAAGCGTGCTTGAACCCAAGGCGCTAATGATCATGAAGCTGGTACAAGTAACGGTGGAACTCCTCTGGAACTTGTTATGTCTCTACCAATCGGATCAATTGGAGCTATGGTACAGGTTAGTATTGCAGTTTCAAGTTATGCATCATTGCATATGTGAGACCATAGAAATATATTATTTACCTTATGAAAAGAAAACACGGACCGAAACCACGGGGCTTAACCCCAAGAAACTCGGAATATGTTTGACAAGTAGGAAAGATTGTCTGGTTAAACTGGTTGCTATAGGAAAGAATGTTTGTCCAAAACCTTCGGTAGGGTTTCTCTCAAGTCTCTCTACTCATTAGCGCTGGTATTATGTGGCAGTTGCCGAGGCGTGAGATGATGCCCAAGATGGCACCGTTGATGATGTGGTGGGAGTACACCCAAATTAGCCCCACTAGATACTACAATTTTATTTTGCCGTGGCATGAGGAAGACACCCAGATTGGCACCGTTGTTGCTGTGGTGGGAGTACGTTCAGATTAGCACAAGGAGTACTTGGTGAGCGGCATGGGACGCTCATGAGGACAAGGGTTTTTATAAATAATGTATATACCGATCGGGCATAATAGCGCTAGTAGAGATTCTTAAGTGAACCTAATCCAAGGGTTGTTGGTTTAAAATTGGACGACTTCTTATTTGACTATTGTTTGTAATACTGTTTGAAGGGCTATTTTAACGAACCAGTATCATAAATAAAGTAAAGGAACATGTATGTTTAAACACTGTGGTAGTAATTAGATAACAAAAGAAGGGTGAGTGTGGTGTGGAAAGTGGGAGAATGATACCCTGACGGTATCATTCTATGGACAGGTGGACCTGATGAGTCGGATAACTTTTCAACGCTAGAAATTGTTTTTTTTAAAGTCATAAATCTTAAAAGAGACAAACCTTGGCGGCTGTGCTTCTGAAACATGGGGAAAAAAGCGCACAGGTTGGTCACTCTAAGATTTATACTTTTAGGTATAATTGATTATAGATAGTTTTTAGATAGGGTTATGGTGGTCATGCCCCGCCATAGTGAGATAGGACCAATCCTTCACTTATGGTTCATGCACGTGGCTACGTAGTAGCTAAGGCAATGTCCGTTGGTTTTTCTTTTTCAGGATTGGAGACCTATCAAAGGTACTCCGCTAAGGGGCAGGGACCTCACACTGGTATCAGAGCCTACGTTAAAGCTTGGGGAGATTTTTAGATTGATGTTTGGATATTGAAGGATGCGAATGTTTGAAATAATAGAAGAACCTAGAAAAATTGTTTTGAGTTTTGATATGGTATTGAAGACTGAACTTTCCTGGTACAGGAAAATGTTCATTGAGCCTACCAGAAATTCCAGGTGTTCACCATCATTTTTGAAAATGCATGCCAATCACCAAATTATCAGTTTTGAAAAAGGGTGATGATGATTTTGGATAGGGTGTTTGCACTACCTATCCCAAGGGTGCATAGAGGATGGGGCATCAACTGGAGTCCATCGGGAGGAATCTATACCATCGATGCTGACAAGATATGGTGCATGGATATCAACCTCAAGAAACTTCGATGGAAAGAGGATTTAAAAGTCATTGAAGTTTATCTTTTCATTGGTACTAAGAATCCGGATGCTACCATTACCTTGGGAGGAGAAAAGATATCTCAGACTCAATGGGTCTATAACCAAGTTACAAAAGTTATCCATGGTGGTAGGATTCGACCCATATGTGTATCTTGTAGCTTTCAAGGGTCAAAAGAAACTTATTATGTTGATCCTTTAGCCTATCCTTTTGTAGTCACTAGACTCAAAATATAGAGACATTACAATCCTTGTACCTAAAGACTATCAACCTTGGTAGCAAATAATGTGTATATAAATAAAGTTTGGATTAATATTATCTTTTGTTTGTATTATTGTCTGATCAAGTCTTTCCTTAAAGTGGATTAAAGTTAGAGTATCCAATAAAGTTTCACTTAATCTATAGTGCATAGAGTGCGGTGTACACATCTCTTCAAGAGAAAAAGCTACTTCTCAAGCAAGCTAAACTTCCCTCTTTCAAAAGGGAAGGAGCCCTAGTTGAGCGTGATGCAGAAGTGTGGCTCGAAGAGATGGAGGATTATTTTGCTGCTGCTGCTGCTGCTGCTGGTACTACTCCTGATAACCAAGCAATGTTGGCTATGTTTTGTCTCATGGGGGATGCCAAGATTTGGTGGAAACAACACTGCAAAGATAATCAAGTAGCTCAAAACACTCAAACTTGGGAAGATATTAAGTATGCTATCAAAGGATGTTATCTTCCACCTGCACATGAATCCCTTAAGATGAATGAATTCTTCAACTTACGTCAGTTTCATCTTACAATGGAAGAATACTACTCCAAATTTGTAACTCTTAGGCGCTATGCTCCGCCAATGACCGCAGATCAACAAGTAGCCCATTTCTGCCAAGGGCTAAATGCTCCTTTAAATACACATCTAGAAGCCATGAGGCCTATAAATTTGCAAGATGCTCTTTTAAGAGCTAAACCCTTAGCTAAAGAGATGTCAAACTCTCAAAGGGTACGAAATGGAAATACAAGGAATGCTGGAAGAAGAGGACGGCCTATGATGTGGAACCAAAGGCAAGTTCACCCAGTTCACCAAACTCATCCAATAGTTGCAGCTTCAGCAAATGGAGCTCAAAATGCAGATCTTAGATGCTATGAATGCAACAAGCTAGGACATTTCAGGAATGTATGTCCTAGGCGAGTCTCCGCAACAAATACACCTAATCGAGCTAGAGGACGAGGCCAAATAATAAATCCTGGAGGAAGAAATGGAGGACGAGGTCGAGGGCGCGGAATGGCGACCAGAGTCAATGCTATCATAGGAGAACCAACATTGGGAGAATAACAAGAGGAAAGAGCAACTCTACATGCTGCAATTGATAACCCAAGAGCAAGACAACAATATGCTGTCATTCAAACACCTGCAAATCACCAAGATGAAAAATTTGAGCTTCTTATTGATTGTGGTAGTACTCACTCTTTCTTGTCACCTAAATGTTTAAGGAGGTTAGGACTTAATCAACACCCTGCAAGAAAGATGAGAGTTGAATTAGCCAATGGAAAGGAGGTGTTATCTCAGTACACCGTGGGAAAAATAGATTTCAAGCAGTGGGAGAATACTCTACTTCTGCTACTTTTCGAACCTCACCCATAAGAATCTATGATGGAATTCTTGGAATGGATTGGTTAGCCAGTCATAATGCCAATATCCATTGTGCCCAAGGAAGTGTTACTTTTGTGGACAACCAAGGTCAAGAAGTCACTATTCGAGGCCAGAATGGATGACCAAAAGCTTACTTGGTCAAAGCTAATTGTCTTTTGAAAGGGTTACGCAAGGGTCAACAAATTTTTGTAGTCAAGCTAAACAAAGTAGAAAAATCTTCTTCCAACCCTAAACCAATGTGGCTAGAAGAATTTTCGGATGTTTTTCCCACTGAACTTTCTGAACTACCACCACCTAGGGAGGTAGACCATGAAATCAAAATTTTTCCAGGTAGTGAACCAGTCTCAAGAGCGCCGTACAAGATGTCACTTCTAGAGGCTATAGAACTCAAGGAGCAGCTCAAGCAGTTGATTGAGCAAGGGTTTATCTGACCTAGTACATCTCCATGGGGTGCACCTGTTCTCTTCCAAAAGAAAAAGGATGGCTCTCTTCGACTTTGCATAGATTATAGGGGCTTAAATCAGGTTACCATCAAGAATAAATATCCAATTCCTCGTATTGATGAGATGCTGGACAGATTACATGGAGCCAAAATATTAACAAAGATCGATCTTCGATCTGGCTATCATCAAACACAAATCCAGGAGGATGATATCTCCAAAACAACTTTCAACACTCGTTATGGTCATTACGAATTTACAGTGATGGATTTTGGACTTACGAATGCTCCTGCAACTTTCAATCGTCTGATGCACGATATCTTTAGAGAATTCTTGGACGATTTTATCCTAGTATTCTTTGACGATATCTTAATTTATTTCAAATCAGAGGAAGAGCATGAAGGACATGTTAGGAAAGTGTTAGAGCTTTTACGCCGAAATAAGCTGTATGCAAAGAAAAGCAAATGTACCTTCTTTACCCCTAAGGTCTGTTACTTAGGGTTTATCATTTCACTTGAAGGAGTCTCTGTTGACCCTGAAAAAGTCAAAGATATTGTGGAATGGCCTCAACCCACTTCACAAACTGAAGTCAGAGGGTTCTTAGGTATCACAGGGTGGTACAGGATCTTTGTAAAGGACTATGCTCTTAAAGCTGCACAACTAACTGACTTGCTAAAGAAAGGAGCTACGATACTTTGGGAAGAAAAACATGAATCTTTATTCAAACAGATTAAGGAGTATCTTGCTTCAGAACCTCTCTTAAAACTTTCAGACTTCACCCAAGAATTCGAGGTGATCACAGATGCTAGTAACCTTGCATTAGGAGGAGTCCTTACTCAAGAAGGAAGGCCTGTAGCTTATACTTCTCGGAATCTTAGGATTCATGAAGTGAATTATGCTACACATGATTTAGAATTGCTAGCAGTTATTGACGCTCTCAAGCTATGGAGACATTATCTATTGGGACGCAAATTCCAATTGGTAACAGATCACAAGAGCCTTAAGTGGATTTTTACCCAACCTAACCTTAACATGAGACAGAGGAGATGGATAGAGCTCATGCATGAATATGATTTTGATATTAAATTTAGACCAGGTAAGGATAATGTTGTGGAAGATGCCCTAAGCCGTAAAGTTTTCTGGGGGCAATTTCCATGGCTAACAACCCTATTTTAGACAAGGTCTCGGATGCTAATGTTAGAGATGCAGATTACTAGATGCTTGCTATTATCCTACGTGAAGAGAGGGTATCATCAAATTAGCCTAAACCTCTACATTACTCCTTAGAAGATGGGAAAATTTACTATAGGAATCGACTATGCATACCTAAGGATTCTACCCTAAGGAATGCTATCCTATATGAAGCACATGATGGCCCAAATTCATGACATCTAGGTTATGCCAAAATCATCAATGCAATTCGCAGAAGTTACTATTGGCAAGGTATGAAGGGTGATGTCCTTCGCTATGTCAAGTAGTGTTTGTCTTGTCAAAGGATTAAGGCAGAGAGACTAAAGATGCTAGGTAAATTACATCCTTTAGATATTCCCCAAATGAAATGGGAATGTATTAGCATGGACTTTATCATCGGGTTTTCTTCTATTCAAGATGGCTATGATTCAATCATGGTCATAGTCGACTTGCTTACTAAAGTGGCTCACTTAATCCCAGTCAAGACAACCTTTACAGCTTCAGATATTGCTCGTCTGTTTGTGAAGGAGGTTTTCAGAATTCATGGTTTACCCAAGAGGATTATCAGTGATCGTGATGCCAAGTTTACTTCAAAGTTTTGGGTATCATTGTTTCAAGCTATTGGAACCCAGTTATGTTTTAGTACTGCTTATCATCCTCAAACTGATGGCCAAACTGAAAGAGTTAGTCAAGTAATTGAAGACATCCTCAGAGCCTACTGCAATAGAGAACCTCGCAAGTGGATTCAATACCTACCCTTGGTAGAGTATGCATACAATTCCTCTACTCATAGAAGTATTGGAATGACACCTTTTAATGCTCTTTATGGTCAAGAATGTTTATCACCTCTTAACTTTTCTGACCCCACTATAAGGGTAGAGGCCTCAAAGAAGAAATGGAAGCTCAAACCAAAGCTATTCGAAGGGATATTCAAGCGGCTCAAGATCGACAAAAGAAGTACGTCGACTTAAAAAGATCTGATCGGATTTTCAAAGGAAGGTGACATTTTTCTTATGAGTAAAGCCCAAAAGAGCAATCTGTCTCTCGGAAGGTATAAGAAGCTTAACTACCGATATTGTGGACCTTACGAAATAATCAAGGTTGTAAGTGATCAAGGTTGTAAGTGATCAAGGTTGTAAGTGATCAAGCTTATAGACTAAAACTCCCTTCTCATCTCAAAGTGCATGATGTATTTCATGTAAGTCTCTTAAAACCTTATGTATATAAGCCTGACCATGTCCTTGATGATGAGCAAATCATTTTACCTGCTCAAGATGTTCTACAACTCCAACCTGATACTATCCTAGAAACTCCGGAGAGAAAGCTTAGGAATAGATCCATCAAAGAACATCTTATCTTATGGAAGGATTTCCCTATAGAAGATGCTACTTAGGAAGATAAGACATCCCTTCTTAAGGATTACCCTTCACTGTTCTTGAGATGAGGGCATCTCAAATTCTAAGTTGGGGAGATTGTAAGGTCTCTACTTTCGAATTTCACACAAGTTCCATTACGCATTTGAATTTTTTTAAACCATCACTCATTATTTAAGATATTCGAGTTCAAATTATGAATTGTAGGTTGAGAAAACATAGAATTTGAAATTTACACTATAAAATTTTGACATGTTTAGCTATATGAATCACTAATTAACTTATTGTAAGACTTAGTTACTGATTGTAGAATTTTCTTTTACTACTGTAAAGTTAATATAGGATTGTAAAGTTTAACTTAAAAATGTAAAGTAAATTATCATTAAGGAAATAAATAAAATAATTATAAAGACAAAAGAATACACTGGGATGACAAATGAAGGCACATGGACTCACCTGGACTCACATAGGAGGGGACAAAGTGGGACACACTGTCACATGAAAAGGAGAGGCTAGTCTTAACTAATCTTAATGAGGGAGGGCTGTGTGGACTTATCTTTTGATGATAATGACAAATTGGTCAAGTTGATGGGTACCACAAGGTACCAAAAACGCGGATATGATTTTTGAAAATAAATAAATAAAAATTACCCTTGATAGCATATCTACCACTGTATTGTCTTTACCTGCAATGTGCTTAAACTTGGGATTTAAGGACTTAATGTAGGTAATGTCTGGCGTTGAGCAGCTTGTAATCATCCCAAGAAGTGGTAGACAATCTGTTTTTACAACCACACATGCACCAATTAGGTACTCTTTCCCACTTTTCAAGGTTGTAACCATACCCCATAACTCTCTCTTTATCTGTGGATAGTTTCTTTGCGAGCACTTAGTACCTTTGCTCCAAATCTTATCACATACATTGGTCCTTCTTTGTTATCTTGCCCTATTGCCCATCCAATCCCTGTAGGACTGGTGTCTACTGTCACAATTATTGGCCTTTGACACTCATAGTCTACCTTTCTCAAAGTCATTGCCGACTGGAGAAACTCCTTTAGCTTTTTCATGGATTTTACATGTGCTTCTGTCCATTTAAACTTTTGATTCTTTCTAAGCAGCTGATAAAGAGGATCAGCTACATGTGCATAATGTGGAATCCAAATAACATAGAAGACACATGCTCCCAGAAACCTTCTAACCTCACTGATGCTAGTGTACGTTTCTTTCATTCTTTGGATGGAATCTACCTTTGTTGGACAAGGTTTCCTACCATATGGCCTGCACATGTGCCCCAGAATGAGCACTTCATTGACACCAAACATAGACTTTTTCCTTGACAATGTAAGATTCACTTCTTCCAACCTAGACAAAATTTTATCACAATCATTTATGTGATTTACCACAAACCTGTGACATCCCTTGAGATCCAAAGCTTCATCTTTGTCACTTTCTTCACATCCTTTGATAGGCAAATCATCAATGAAAGGCATTGTGATTTGAAGAATAAAGTCATTAGGAAATTTTGGAGGTCATTTAGAGGGCCATATGAAGAGAGAGAAAAATAGAGCGCGTCCAATGAGCATGAAGGCTACGTTACGTAGAAAAGTACCTGGAAAAACTCAAAAAATAGGAAAATAGCATAAAACTTTCACGAAACTAGGATTGTAGCATAGTAATTTCTTTACTTTTACCGAGCTTTTAGGTGCTTGCGTGTGGTCCCACTTCTGATATTCTCTCATGGTCATTAACGTACTGGAGGGTGACCATTAAGCCCGCACAAGATATTGGAATTTTGAAACACTTTCCCTCCATTAGAATGCTTTCAAAGTGAATCTCCCTCCACTAAAGCTTTTCTCTGAGAGTTATGGCATCCACGTCTTCTCGCCCAAGAGCCTCAAGGTGTTTACTGTCTCTCACACCAACAAACAACAACGGCACTTTGCCTAGAAGGCCAAGTAGTAGCATATCCTCAATTACAATACCAGCTTCAATAAGTGCAGACAACCAATGGGTTGGACAAAGGATAAACAAAGGTTCATGGGTCCTCATGCAACCAAGAAGACCCAAGAGGTTTAGTGGTATCAACGTTTACCGCTCAGCATGGAAAGCCAGGGTGTTGGATTTCAAAGTTGAGATCGGCAAAAGATCTGTAAAGGAAGTTCTTGTTCAGCATGTGTTTACCCATCCAGAGGTGATAGCAAACGGTGGAAATGTATCAAATATACATCAACCACGTTGCAATTGTAAGTACTCTTGACATGTGAACTTACTGATACTCTCATTATAACTTTTCTTATATATTTTGCAATGTTTCTCCCGCTTGTTATGAGTAATGTCTCTACTCTTCACAACTCAATTACATTAGATTTGTCATTTGTACTTATTGATACTCTTAGTTTAACTCTTCTTTTATATATTGCAGATGTTTATCCCTCTTCTTATGAGCAATGGGAGCCTGTGGAGTGCATAATAGGCCTCTTCCATGTTGTACATGCCCATATTGGTTCTCTACAGTATTCAGAGAGGAGCACCAAAAGATTGGCTGATGAGGGAATCTTTTTTTATGACCACTTTTACCAACTCAGCTCAGGCAATAAGAATGGCATGTTGGTGAAACTACCTCTACCGACTGATTGGAACACTGTGGACTGGCCAGTTCCCGAGGAAACAATGGTGGAGGCAATGCGAAGTAAGCTCTACAAGGATATACAAAGGTCTCTGCGTAGCTCTGTTCCTACCAAACTGGTTCGAATTGCAAACTTTTGTCCTGTTGCACTCTTCATAGAGCTGTTTCATAGCTACAACATCAGAGTTACAAAAACTATGTTCATGTGCAAGTCATTTCAGCAGTCATCCTGTGACAAACTTCTTGACAAAGGATGGTATGCAAAGGAAGAGATTGGTTTACGGTGCGAGGTCGCGCTTGATACTCTAGTTGTCAAGTACATGATTGCAAGCCAATCACTATTACTCTCATTTTGGTATATGCGATCACAAATGCTAAACGGTAAGTACATTCCTATGGACCAAGTTTCTGCAGGTTTGGAAGATAATCCTACTGTGGATGTGGAAGTGATTGATAAAGAGCATGGCCTACTATTGGTGGTTACAATAAGGGAGCTATGCAGTCTTCAGCATTTGCGAAATGACATCATTGAAGAGTCAATGGACAAGGAACTATCAGATTTTTCCTTTTTCTTAGCTGGCCGTAAGGTGATGCGGCGAAGAGAAAAAGATATTTTGTGCAAAGAGTTGGATGGTCGGGTTGAAGTAGTGTCAATGTAACAGATATTCTTGTAAACCCAAGTGTATACAAATGACTTTCAAGACATGAAGTTTATTGATCTCATTTTTCAATTGTGCCCTGTGAAAAAGTGTGCTTGAAATACATTTGTTTACCACGTCAAATCTCTCTCTCTCTCTCTCTCTCTCTCTCTCTCTCTCTCTGTCTATATATTAGAAAAACACAGATAGAAGAATCATCTTAATTCATTAGAAAGTACAAACTCGTCCGTGAACAATGGACTGAGATACAATTTCTGTAAGTATGGAATCAGAATATCTTCAAGGTAAAAATCGAAGGAATGCCCCTCGAAAGAAGGTGGTGAGATGGTTGTTCCCGGCGGATTTAGTTCTCCCTTTTCGGGAGTATCGTCAATTAGTAGTGTATTAGTTGCATCAAAGGGTACACCGATTTGGCTAAACGGTTTGTACAAAAGAGGTAATCCTGGTTTTTTAGGGTGGTAGTGGCCCTCAACAGTAACGCATTTTCTTTGATCATACAAAAAGGCAAAATCTGACGTGTGAGCTTGGCATACACTGCAAACTATTGCAACTAGTGGCGATAAGTTTTGCCTTTGCATTGAAGACCATATGCCAACTCTGAAGCGCGGAAGAAGAAACTCAATAAACTCCTTGGTTCCTGGACGAACCACGACTCGACAAGTTCCCATCCGAAACGTTTGCAAATCATCAAAGGGTCCTCTGTCACCGAGAGGCACCCGCATCAGCAGCAATCCATTGACGTCCAAGATAATCAACCTCTGTAAAAGTTGACAAGTACATATAAGTAGTTAGAAGCTGAACATATTTTGCCATACTTGAATAGACATTACCGGAACAACCGTATCTACAGGTAGCAAGGGTCCATACTGGGTCTCTGTAGTGTTCATGTCATTGTTGCTCTCCTCCGCTTTATCTTCATAGTCATCATTCAAAGCTTCATCAGGGGTCTCCCCCATGGCCCTTTCTGCCTGATTCAAGGTTGATCGGCTTGCCTCATACATCCTTTCCTGATCCATATCATTTTGTTCGTCCCGAGGCCTGCTTTCCTCATCCATAACCTTTTGCTCATCTATAGGCCTGCTTTCCTCATCTTCGGTTTCAGCCATAGGCTCTTTTGGCTGTTCCACAGGCTGACTTGCCTCTTTTATTGTCTCCTCCGGTTGAACCTTAGCTGCTTCCATATGCTCATTTGTCCTTTCCTCATCCTCGACTCTTTGATCTTCTGCTGATATGACACCCTCGGCCCGATGCGATTCCACTGTATCGGATGTAGGGGTTTGTCGTGGTGGCACGTCATGTTTTGTAAGATCAATAGTGCGCTCATCCAAGCCGCTATCTTCAAGCTCTCTAGGGCTAGACATAGTAAGCAGGTGTTGTATTAAACTTACCCGGTATCTTTGCAAATAATCATATGTGTAGTTTTTTAAAGCACTCTGCAAAATTGAAAGACCACATGATGAGAATTCTTTTATAGACTAAACCAAAACTAACTGAATGCATTGCAAAATGGGTACCTTAGTCATGAAAGGTTTTAATGCAAAGTAGCTTTGCAGGACATATTCTGCATGGAGAAGACATCTCCAGCCGCAAGAATTCCCATCGGTTTGATTTGGGACAGGTACTTCTTTGATTGTGGCCTTGTATAGTTCATACCTTCCACATAGCTTGCCATAGGCAAGCAACAACCTCTTTATACAACTGCATTAGGCAATGTCAAGATGTTAGCATGAGGCTTCAAATTTACATGGATATCTATAATAAACACTTTCTGACACAAAACACTTACAGCCTAATTTCAGGGTGGGTTCCTTTTATTGAATTGAACACCCACACTGCTGGTTGGTCAACATCAAGGCATATGAGACTCCAGTGATGGTTGTTCTCATATGGGAAGATGATCACAGTAACTTCCAGCATAGCACAGTGGCGGAACCAGCTCTCAAATGTCCCAGATGGACTATTCTTTTGTCTAATAATTACAGACATTTGTGGATCAAGGAGAAACACCTCTGTGTGAGTGTGCAGTGGGAGTTGACTTTTGATCAGGCTGCAGAGACCTTGCCTGAGTTAGCAAAACTATTATCTGAGTTTTCAAAGCTAGCAAGATAGTAACACTTACTTAAGACAAGCATAGATAATTGTGTCTGAAATCTGAGCATCTGGATTCTGCAATAAATCAATGTCCACCTTTTCCAAAGCTAGGCTTCTGGTTCCATCTACAAATGGTATGTCTGCAAGCAAACCATTCTTCATTGAAAGCAGAGTTTCTTGATTCATTGCCTCTATAGACAGGGTCACATTGCACTCTGTTTGTTTCTGGGCCACCTCTGCTACTTTTGCTTTCTCCTGAAGCTCTGCTTCCCTCATTTCCTCTGTTTGGCGAGCAATAGTCTCTGCCTTTGCCCTTGTATTCACATCGTGTGTGACATCTACAACTGTGAGCTGAGGCACTAGCTCCGGGGGGTATAACAAAATTTCTCTCATTTTCTTGTCCTTGCACACATTGGGGACCAGCAGTTTGTCATACCTCCACCTTATTCTTTTCAATGTCTCACTATCTTT